>NW_005874792.1:0-11431 GCF_000147115.1 Myotis lucifugus
CTGGTAGTCAACGACGGGTAAGACTTCCCACAGGGTGGGGGCGACCTAAGACAGGCACCAGTCGGAGGGCCCAGTAGGAGGAAAACCTTGGGGTGCAAACAAAAGGTGGGGGCACAGATCTTCACCCCCCCCCCCAATGGTGCAGGGGCTTGAACACTCGCCCCTTCTGAGGAAGGTCTCCTGTCCCCATGGCTGCTTCTTGCTTCCCATGCCCAGCCCAAAATCAGGAACCAAAAGAAAGAAGAGACTTGGTCCAGCTGAAATCAGAATCCAGATAAACGGATGCTTGGCTAACAGACCCTATGTCTAAATCTAGCCTAACAACAGGAATGCTCAAAGCCTTCACAAGGATGTAAAGTGATCCTTTTCATTAATATTTACAGTGTAAATTAAGATTATTGTTAAAATATTAAATTTGACAGCAAAATAGTTTTCAAATTAGTTAAAGTCAAGTTTTCAAATTAATTAAATTTAGCTAATTTGAAATAAGTAATTGTTCAGAAGGTATTAACAAAAATTTTCATTTTGTGGTAAAATTGCTTATCATGCTATGAACCTAAAGCAGTCATATTTTTGTGCAAAAAATTAATATTTAAAGCTATCTAGACTGCATTATAAAATTTCCAAAAGCCTTCTAATTAAATCAAAAAAGGGGGATAGTGGAAAAATATAGTGGAAAAATGCCATGTAAGGAAATAGATCCTGTAACTAAATTACATATAGAGAAAAAATTTTTTTGTTTATAATGCTAATAGTGAGACACCTGGGAAAAAACACACACGATGCCAGGGTAAGCCAGGGAAAGATCATTTTAAAGAAAAGACCCCAAGTAAGGTTTTTTCCTTTAACCTTTGGTCGAGAATATGTTTGTATACTTTCAGAGAACAGCTACAAGACCATGTGGATTCCTGTAACAACGGATCCCAGAAAGCCAGCCACAAAGACAGTTCAGAGATGGAGATGGTGGAAGATGCCTTGCCATGCTAGCAGTCAGCAGCTGTGCGTCGCTGCAGCGTGCCCAGGACCAGACCAGAAAGGACCGGACCTGCATTTTCCACCATCCAGAACCAACATTTCATTGCTGGCATGTACACATGAACTTTTGAACATCGAAACTTGGACTCAGAACTTTTGGACATTGAAATTGGGACTTGATTATTTTTTAAAGAAAAAATAAGGGGGAGATGCCGGAGTCCATTCATTGTCTTCACTAGCTAAGTTTAAACAGAGACCCCCAAAAGCTAGTAACCTTTGAAGTCCTAGCAAAGGTCAGAACTGCACCACCCAGTTAATCTAGGAACCACCCAGTTAATTTAGGTGATAATAGCTGAAGCATCCCCACCTTAGTTTCCTTAATTCCCATTTATTATTATGTAAATCCTTGCTGATGGGCTAGTCTGCCTGTTAATGGGGTCACCTGCCTAAGGGCTATGCTATGAGTGCATCCCAGATCAATAAAAGCTGGGTGAGAACTAAGCACAAAGAGGAAGTCCTTCGGGACTTGCCCGCCTGGTCCCCCAATATTGCAAAATTATCTTGTGTCTTTTTCTTTCATTTGTTGTGCGGCTCCACTTTCAGATACCGAACCCTACTCCACGCAGAACGTGGAGGGAGTGTTACTCGACAATTGGTCAACATAAACATATAGGTTCAGGTGTGGGTTTCTATGTTACAAGATCTGTATATTGTACCATGTGCCCACCACCCAAAGTCAAATCTTCTCCTGTCACCAAATATTAGGACTCCCTTCTCCCCCGACCCCCTTCCTTCTGGCAACCACCACACTGCTGTTTGTGTTCATGAGTTTCAGTTTTATATCCTACATAGGAGTGAAATAATATGGTTCTTAGCTTTTTTTGACTGACTTATTTCACTTAGCATGATGTTCTCAAGATCCATCCATGTTATTGCAAATGGCCCTATTTCATCCTTTCCTATGGCTGAGTAGCATTCCATTGTGTATATGTACCACATCTTCTTTATCCAGTCCTCTATCGTGGGACACTTTTGTTGTTTCCATGACTTGGCCACTATGAATAATACTGCAATGAACATAGGGGTGCAGATATCTTTGAGAATACATGATTTCATTTTTTTCAGGTATAAACCCAGGAGAGGAATTGCTGGGTCATATGGTAGCTCTATTCTTAATTTTTTGAGGAATTGCCAGACTGCCAAAGCATTTTCATAATCTTAAAGCAAGCACATGGCTCACAAAGCTTTTTGCCCCAATTTAGGACATATTACTTCCAAATGAAGTAATATGAATGGTAACTGTGTGAGGTGATGGATGTATTACATTAACTTCATTGTAGTAATCATTTTACTGCATGTATGTGTGTGTGTGCATGTATCACATCACATTGTACACTTTAAACATATACCATTTTATTTGTCAATTATACCTCAGTAAAGCTGGGGGAAAATTTTATCCTAACTTTTCTATTATCTTTCCTTTTGTCCCTTCCCCAGGACCCTGTATTTTACCATCTCCAAGCCCCAGTGAAGAGGGGCAGCATAAAATTAGCCAAAGTTCTATATTATTTGTGATGGTCACTTACATTCCTATAACAATAGGTCTGCCTAATATTAGACAGAGCCCCCTATTTCAGAGGCATAATTAGATTTATTACTTTAACTAAAAGTAACTGTTATTCTTGGTCTGAACAAACAACAGAAACTTTTGTTTGCAAAGTTGTAGTTAAGTAACAGCCAAGAGATTTGGGAAGAGGCTGACTGAGGCTCATTATAATAATTCTCTGGGGATCGCAAACCCCACCAAACTTGGGAGAAGAGTAGATCCCTTAAGAAAACAAAGCTACAACCAAAATCTTTCAGCCCTGATGTCACCTCCACAAAGAGATGTGTTTATTTCGGAAGTAGTTCACCCACTGTCTCCTAGAGTCCCATTGCTCACAGAAGAAATTCCATCTCACTGAGACTGGGCCAATGTGAGGATATAGTAAAAGTCTTTATCATCAAAATCACCCCCATTAGTCTAAGAGAAGGATGAAGGATTTCACCAAATAACTGTACTTTTCCAAGGTGGCTCCCAAGATGAGCTTGCTGAAAATGGAAGATTTTGAATCATTTTTGGACTCATCCGATCCTGTGAGCTGAATGATGACAAAGTCCAATGAAACCATTCTCCTAACCAAGGAAGACAGCTGGCCATTCAGGACGATTTAGAAAAGAAAAGGTGTCCTTGGAGAATGCCAAGAACTCATGAGAAATGGAGATCTCACACCAACAGTAGAAGATCTGCATTTAGAGCCCATAGACAACATTGCAACCTCAAGAAATACCCCTGAGAACCAGGTATCTTCTTCAATCCTGTGAGTAGTGTTTGGGGATGGCCTGACTGGGACTTCCGCAGAGGGCTGCTAGACACCTGACCCTGGATCTGTGGGGTAATCTCCACCTTGGCACTGAGGATGGCGGAGCAGTACTGGCTTTCTCAAACCCTCCTCTTCCTGGCACTCATTTTTTTTTATATTCCTTTATAAAATGTGGCACATTGAGCACACACACTAGCCCCACCATCCAGGTCAATGCTAGGCAAGTCAAAGTTTATCCAGTCAGAGCCATTAAGTTAATGCCTGTTCTACCTTGTTCTCTGTGAAACTGTCCCCTTGGAAAACCCAAAACTCAACAACATTGAGACTCGGGTGAAATTGCTAATGCTCCTCCTTGAAGGATAAAATCTCACCCTCCTTCTAAGTGTACTAGAACAATCCAGAAGACCATGCAGTTCCAGCCATGGCAGGACAAACCTCCAGGACATCTGTAGACACTTTCCCACTGGGCCCTACATGATAGACCCTTAAAACAGTGAATGGTCTGAGTGGATGGTGCAGCCATGTCCAGGCCCTCAGGCTGTCAAGCAAGTCCCTCCTTTCATTCATCAGGCATGTAGGATGAAGGGGAAAATGCCTGGGATTCATGAAGTAGCTTTCTTCCTTTTGTGTCTGGAAGGCCCCAGAGCTATTGATCTCTGGTTTTAAATAAACAAACAAACAAACAAATGAAGTAAGTTTATTAGTAGCCCTATGTGCTATATACTTGGGCTGGTCACAATGTCTTTATTTTTTTAATCCTCACCTAAGGACATGTTTTTCATCACTTCTAGAGAGAGAGGAAGGGAGAGGGAGAGAAACATTGATGTGAGAGAGAAACATCCATCAGTTGCCTCCTGTACACACACCGCTCTGGGATTGAACCTGCAATCCAGGTATGTGCCCTGACTGGGTATCAAACCCAAGACTCTTCAGTGCACAGACGATGATCTAACCAACTGAGCCTCACAGCCAGGGTGTTCACAATGTATTTTCACAGTTTATCTGTGCTCAGCTCATGATTCAGTATGACCCAGAGCTTTTTTCTCCCCTCCCACTCACATCCAACTCTTCATCATCTTAGTCTCTATTTCCATCTTCCTCTCAGTGTGTCTTACCTAGGACTTCGCCTAAATAATACTCATTCTATTAGCTTCTGAGTGTGATGTTCATGGTGGATCCTGCTCTGTTCTGAAAAGAGCTGGGTACATTTCTTGGCTACCTGAGAAACCCTTCAAACCCAATGATTACTAGTAAGCTGCAGAGACTTCCTTTTTAAATCACTGATAAATCTAGACAACATTGAGCCTAGAAATAACCAGTGGAAAATAGTTATATCCTCAGAAGCTGATTGACTATTTTGCGTTCTTTAATAACTATCAACAAATATTAGGTATAATGGTAGTTTGTAAAATCACTTTGAATAGTGTGGCCTGTGCTAAAAAAAAAAAAAAAAAAAAAAAAGCAAAACCAAGGAAAGTTTGTATACAGTTTAGAATTTCTTCCTCCCTACCCATATTCCCTAGTATTTTCTTCATCCCAAGTACCTAAACTGGGTCCCAATCTTATTCTCTAGAGCAGTGGTTCTCAACCTTCCTAATGCCACGACCCTTTAACACAGTTCCTCATGTTGTGGTGACCCCCAGCCATAAAATTATTTTCGTTGCTACTTCATAACTAATTTTGCTACTGTTATGAATCGTAATGTAAATATCTGAATGCAGGATATATTTTCATTGTTACAAATTGAACATAATTAAAGCATAGTGATTAATCACAAAAACAATATGTAATTATATATGTGTTTTCCGATGGTCTTAGGCGACCCCTGTGAAAGGGTCATTCCACCCCCAAAGGGGTCACGACCCACAGGTTGAGAAACGCTGCTCTAGAGGCTGGCAAATGATTCTTGCTACAGCTCTGCCTGATAATTACAGTAGTAGTTGATATTACTTAAGGACAGGAACTTCCAAGGATGCTGACTTCCTTATTAAATTTATCGGATAACATAAATTTATTGGATTTATTGGATAAATTTATTGGTAACATTGGTTAATAAAATTATATAGGTTTCAGGTGTACAATTCTATAACACATCATCTGTATAGTGTATTGTGTGCTCACCACAAGTCAAGTCTCCTTCCATCACCTTTTATCCCCCCTTTACCCTCTTCTGTCTCCCCCCTCCACCCTTTCCCTCTGGTAATCACCATACTGTTATCTGTCTGAGTTGTTTTTTTTCTTAATCTCTTCACCTTGATCATCCAGCCCCCAACACCCTCACCTTTGACAGCTATCAGTATCCATGAGTCTATTTCTATTTTGTTTGTTAGTTTATTTTGTTCATTAAATTTCACATGAAAGTGAAATCATATGGCATTTGTCTTTCTCTGACTGGCTTATTCCAGTTAACATAACACTCTCCAGGTCCATCAATGCTATCCTTCGCAAAAGGTAAGATTTCCTTTTTTTTTTTTATAGCCTAGTAGTTTTCTATTGTGTAAATGTACCACAGTTTTATTGTCAACTTCTCTCTGATGGGCACTTGGGCTACTTTCAAATCTTGGCTGTTGTAAATAATGCCGCAATGAACATAGGGGTGCATATATTCTTTCCAATTAGTGTTTTGGGTTTCTTCAGATATATATCCAGAAGTGGAATTGCTGGATCAAAAGGCAAGTTCCATTTTTAATTTTTGAGGTAACCCCATACTGCTTTCCACAGTGGCTGAACCAACCTGCACTCCCACCAACAGGGCACAAGGATTCTCTTTTCTCCATGTCCTCACCTTCACTTATTTGTTGACTTATTAATGACAGCCATTCTGACAGGTGTGAGGTGATATCTCCTTGTGCTTTTAATTTGCATTTCTCTGGTGATTAGTGAAGTAGAACATCTTTTCATATGCTATTGGCCATCTGTATGTCCTCTTTGGAGAAGGGTTTATTCAGGTCCTTTGCCCACTTTTTAATTGGATTGTGGATTTTTTTTGGTGTTGAGCTGTATACATTTTTTATACATTTTTATTATTAACCCCTTGTCAGATGTATCATTGGCAAATATGTTCTCCCATTCAGTGGACTGACTTTTCATTTTGTTCATTTATCATGCAAGAACTTCTAGTTTAATGTAGTTCCATTTGTTTATTCTTTCTTTTGTTTCCCTTGCCTGAGATGATATATCAGAAAAAAATATATTGTTATGAGAAATGTTTGAGATTTTACTGCTTATGTTTTCTTCTCATGTTTTTATGGTTTCAAGTCTAAGATTTAAGTCTTTAATTCATTTTGAGTTTATTCTTGTGTATGGTGTAAGAAGGTGGTCTAGTTTCATATTTTTGCACATATCCAATTTTCCCAACACCATTTTTTGAATAAACTATCTTTACCTCACTGTATGTTCTTGCCTCCTTTGTCAAATATTAATTGATCATAAAGATATGGTTTTATTTCTGGACTCTTTGTTCTGTTTCATTGATCTATATGTCTGTTTTTCTGCTAGTACCATGTTTACTGTGGCTTTGTAGTATAGTTTGATATCAGGCAGTATGATTTCTCCAACTTTGTTTTTCTTTCTAAAGATTGCTGTGGCTATTTGAATTTTTTTCTGTGGTTCCATATATATTTTTGGAATATTTGTTCTAGTTCTGTGAAATACATCTATCTTGAAAGAAATTATGTTGAACCTATAGATTTCTTTGAGTATGTGGACATTTTAATGATAGTAATTCTTCCTATCTGTGAACATGGTATAAGCTTCCATTTAATTTTAAGAACATTGTATCTTCTTCAATTTCTTTTTTTAGTGTCTTATAATTTGAGTACAGATCTTATACATCCTTGGTTAAGTTTATTCCTACATATTTTTTGTTTTTGTTAATCCTCAGCTGAGGATATTTTTTCCATTGCTTTTCAAAGAGAGTGGAAGGGGGAAGAAAAGGAGAGAGAAACATCAGTGTGAGAGAGACACATCCACTGGTTGCTTCTGGCTGCCTCCCGCATGCACCCGACCCAGGGCAGGAAGCAAACCTGAAACCCAGGTACGTGCCCTTGACCAGGAATCGAACCCATGACCCTTTGGTGCATGGGCTGACACTCTAACCACTGAGCGACACTGGCCAGGACTTTTTTTTATGCTGTTATAAATGGAATTGTTTTCTTAGTTTCCCTATCTGATAATTCATTATTGGTGTATAGAAATGCAACTGATTTCTGGATATTTTTTGTATCCTGTTACTTTCTTGAATTCATTTATCAGTTCTAGTTGTTTTGGGTGCAATCTTTAGGCTTCTCTATATACAGTATTATGTCATCTACAAATAATGACAGTTTTACTTCTTCCTTTCCAATTAGGATGTATTTTATTTCTTCTTGTCTAATATTTCTTCTTCTGTATCTAGGACTTGCAGTGCTATGTTGAATAAGAATTGTGAAAGCAGCCTAGCCTGTGTGGTTCAGTGGTTGAATGTCAACCCATGAACCAGGAGGTCACAGTGGATTCCAGGTCAGGGCATATGCCCAGGGTTGCAGGCTCTAACCTCAGTAGGAGGCATGCAGAAGATAGCTAATCAATGATTCTCATCATTGATGTTTCTCTCTCTCTCTCTCTCTCTCTCTCTCTCTCTCTCTCTCTCTCCCCCCTCCTCTCTCTGAAATCAATAAAAACATTTTTTAAAAAAAAGAATGGTGAAAACAGACATCCCTGTCTTGTTCATGATTTTTTTTTTGAATCCTCACCCAAAGATATGTTTTTATTGATTTTTAGAGAGAGAGAAAGGGAGAGAGAGAAACATCGATGTGAGAGAGCATCAGTTGTTGCCTCCCATATGTGCCCCAATCAGGGATCAAACCTGCAACCTTTTGGTGTACAGGATGTGTGTGTCCTGACTGGAAATCAAACCCGCAACCTTTTGGTGTACAGGATGATGCTCCAACCAACTGAGCCACCTGCCGAGAGCTTATTCCCAATTTTAAGGGAAACACTTAGTTTACGCCCATTGAGTATGATGTTGGCTATAGGTTTGTTATATGGCCTTTATTATGTTGAGGTATCTTCCCTCTATTCCCACTTTGCTGAGGGTTATCATAAATGGGTGCTGGATTTTATCAAATGCTTTTTCTGCACCTATTAATATGATCATGTGATTTTTATCCTTTGTTTTTATTTATGTGATGTATCACATTTACTGATTTGTAGATATTGTACCAACATTACATCCCAGGAATAAATCCCACTTGAGCTCCCTTTGGATGTGCCTCTTGTGAAGCTGATTTGATGCTGTTCTGATGTTGTCTGAAGCTAGCCACTGGGTGTATTGGTTCTGGAGTCTCTTGGTGCCGGCCGATGTCAGACACAGCCTATGACTGGCCCTAAGCAACCCATTTGGAGTTACAAAGTGGCCCACCGTTTATGGCTGGCTCTGCTGTGCCTGGTTGTGCACAGTGAGGATCAAGCTGTGCACCAAGGCTGGCCTTTACCAGCACCAGACCCTGGAGCAGGTGAGCAAAAGTCTCAAAAAAAAAATGAAATCTACCTTTGCCTGCCTCCATCTATTGGCTGCCTGTCTGGTTCAGTCACTGAAAAATCCTCTGGTGGTATTCAAGTTGCCTGGGATATGTTCTCAGTGAGTCACCAGGTAGGGGCAAGTGGTGTTCACCAGATCTAAAAATATAGAATGCTTCACAAATGTGCACGATATCCTTGCTCAGGGGCAATGCTAATCTTCTCTGCATCATTCCAATTTTAGTAAATATGCTGCCAAAGTGAGCACCAAGGATGCTGGCTTTATTTATTTATTTTTTTAATATATTTTATTGATTTTTTTACAGAGAGGAAGGGAGAGAGATAGAGAGTTAGAAACATCGATGAGAGAGAAACATCGACCAGCTGCCTCCTGCACATCTCCTACTGGGGATGTGCCTGCAACCCAGGTACATGCCCTTGACCGGAATCGAACCTGGGACCCTTCAGTCTGCAGGCCGACGCTCTATCCACTGAGCCAAACCGGTTTCGGCAAGGATGCTGGCTTTAAAAGAGAGATCTTTTAAAGGGTTTTCGGGTTTTTTGCTGCTAGGAGCAGTCTAGCAGACCCAACCAGACCACTGTCTACTTCCTAGCTCAAACTCTAGACCATCTCAAAAATGGAGAGTATCCCTTAAGAATGTTTGTGGGGAGACATCTCCACCTCTTTATAAAGAAAAGCAAACTCTCTTCAGATGAGCCAATGTAGTATGACTCTGCAAAGTTGCTGTCCCCTAGGAAATATTACATAAGTGGTATGTCCTCGGCCTCTTGTATGTCAAACACCACCAAATCCATCTCTCACAGGTTTGAGGTATTATTCACTCATTTGATAATTGTTTATTAAATCTGATTATTTCAAGTAACTTGTTCTAAGGGCTATATAAAATGCAAAGATTAATAAAGAAATTTTTGACTCAAGCAAGAAATGAAAAACAAAACACAATGAAAATTAATAGCATTGTGAGGGATACAGAGGAAAGAATCATTCATTCAGAAGAAAAGTCTCCATAGGAAAAAACAGCATGTGTAGGGGAGGGACTTAAAGGATAAGTAAGATTTGAATGGCTGATGATTCCAAACAGAATGAATGCCACATGCAAAAGAACAAATGCATGAAATACATAAATAATCAAAAAATCACAAAGACTCTATTTTATCTAGAGCCCATTGGAAGAGGTAATGAGAGGAGAATCTGGATCTATCTTTTGGAACATCATTAAGAACCTTGAATCTAAGTTCCCGCTAAAGAACTTTTATTTATGCATATATTACTTGAATATTTTTGTTTGTGAGAGTTGGGCTTTTCTTTCACAGATTTCCTCTTTCCTTTGTATTAATCCAAATACTAATGAAAAACATCAGAGATTCAGGTAATCTTGAAACAGCAGTAGAGTGTCTACACATTCTAAAGCAGTTTACCCATGGATATGGATCTATATCATGAATGACTAAGTAAAGCAGAAAAGTTACCACCTCAAATATGAACTACTCATGAATGAAGACCCAGTATTGAAATAAAGATAAAAATAATATTGAGCCAAAACCGGTTTGGCTCAGTGGATAGAGCATCGGCCTGCGGACTGAAGGGTCCCAGGTTCGATTCCGGTCAAGGGCATGTACCTGGGTTGCGGGCGCATCCCCAGTAGAAGATGTGCAGGAGGCAGCTTATTGATGTTTCTCTCTCATCGATGTTTCTGACTCTCTATCCCTCTCCCTTCCTCTCTGTAAAAAATCAATAAAAAATATATTTAAAAAAAATAATAATAATAATAATAATAATATTGAATAAAAAAGAAAAAAATTTTAAATGTTGAAAATAGGTTATAATATTAACACAAAAGAATTCATTGAAGAATCAGTAATAGAAGTTCAGTTAAGAAAAGTAAGCAAGGATAATTTTTGGTTTGAGGTCTTACTTAGGTCACCCTGCAGATCACCACTTTCTCTTCTAACACACAGACACACCAGGAACCAAACATAAGACAGGGGCTCTGCAAAATAAGCCTGTGTGGTCAGTGGTGGGAAGTTATGTCCTTTACAGAAATAAAGGATTCCTTCCATTCAAAGTATGACACTCATTCCTCTTTCCTTTCAGTTTTAGGTGGCCTCAGATTCCCCAGATCATCACAGCTCCAAATGCTACACACCTCTGATTGGTCATCCCAGAAGAGGTCAGAGGAACCATGGGAAACCACACCACTGTCACTGAGTTTGTCCTCCTGGGGCTCTCAGATGCCTGTGAGCTGCAGATGCTCATCTTCCTGGGGCTCCTCCTGACCTACCTCCTCACTCTACTGGGGAATCTCCTCATCGTGGTCGTCACCCTCATAGACAGGCGCCTCCACACTCCCATGTACTATTTCCTTCGCAACTTTGCTATCCTGGAGATCTGGTTTACCTCAGTCATCTTCCCCAAAATGCTGACCAATATCCTGACCGGATATAAGACCATCTCCCTACTAGGCTGTTTCATACAAAGTTTCCTGTATTTTTTCCTGGGCACAACAGAGTTCTTCCTACTGGCAGTGATGTCCTTTGATAGGTATGTGGCCATATGTAATCCCTGCGTTATG
>NW_005874792.1:11531-14334 GCF_000147115.1 Myotis lucifugus
ATTCATCCTCATCATCATTCCAACTTTCATCATATTTCAGCAGCCATTTTGTGGCCCCAATATCATTAATCATTTCTTCTGTGACAACTTTCCACTCCTGGAACTCATATGTGCAGATACAAGTCTGATAGAGCTTCTGGGATTTATTGTGGCCAACTTCAGCTTACTGGGCACTCTGTCTGTGACGGCCACCTGCTATGGCCACATCCTCTACACCATCCTACGCATCCCCTCAGCCAAGGAGAGGCAGAAAGCCTTCTCAACCTGTTCCTCCCACATCATTGTTGTGTCTCTCTTCTATGGCAGCTGCATCTTCATGTATATCCGGTTGGGCAAGGGTGACCAGGGGAAGGACAGGAATAAGGTTGTGGCCTTGCTCAACACAGTGGTGACCCCGATGTTTAACCCCTTCATCTACACACTGAGGAACAAACAAGTGAAACAGGTATTTAGTGAGAAAATGAAAAAGCTCCTCTTAAAAAGATGAGCTGGCCCGACCAGCATGGCTCAGTGGTTGAGTGTTGATCTATGAACCAGGAGATCATGGTTCAATTCCTACTCAGGGCACATGCTCAGGTTGTGGGCTCCATCCTAGAGGGAGCCGATCGATGATTCTCTCTCATCATTGATGTTTCTATCTCTCTCTTCCTCTCCCTTCCTCTCTGAAATCAGTAAAAATATGTATATTTTTTAAAAAGATGAGCTGGACCTGAGGAAAGGGGAAAATTGCCTCCTTTTCTCTGCAAATGCAGCTCCTGTCCTGATCTCCATGAACTATCCCCTCCTAGACAGTTTTTTACCTTGTACTCAAATCTATAGGGCTTTCTTACATATATCATTAATGACTTATGCAATTTTGTCAGAGAATACAAAAAAACTCAGTATACCACTACCATGTCTGCTATGTCTTAATGTTTCTGACCCTAGCCCAGCTGTGGGCAAACTACAGCCCGCGGGCCGGATCCGGCCCGTTTGAAATGAATAAAACTAAAATAAAAAAGACCGTACCCTTTTATGTAATGATGTTTACTTTGAATTTATATTAGTTCACACAAACACTCCATCCATGCTTTTGTTCCGGCCCTCCGGTCCAGTTTAAGAACCAATTGTGGCCCTCAAGTCAAAAAGTTTGCCCACCCCTGTAGCCTATATCTGAGCTTCTTAATCTTTAAGTTGTAATTATAAGCTTAGCATTCCACATCCTCTACACCATCCTACACATCCCTTCAGCCAAGGAGGGGCAGAAAGCCTTTCAAAATTGGTTAAAAAATATCCTCAACAAGAATATATTTATAATACACTTCAGAAATATTTCTAGTATATGTATGGAGAAATAATGAAGTGGATAGCCAAGATAGTCAAATCATGTCTTGCAAAGCTGAAGAATAAGCTCTGTGGACCAGAAGATTTAAGCAAAAGTGCAAAAAATTTATTATAAGCAGATTCAGACTCCCAGTGGGGAGTGGAGGGGGGACAATAATGGGCTGCCCATGAAGCCTTGTACTCTAGGGGTATATATCTGCTATAAGCCTGCTCTTTATCTATCTGTGTTGCCACCTGACTAATTCCCTCATTGTTCTGGCCTAGCAACAGACCTGAACTTTCCCTGTTTCTATGTGTCGATACACCTTATTGCTGCAGGCCCTCCCTTGGTTTCCCATGCCTCGCACTCTGTGTCCAAAAACATTATATTATTTCAGCATGGTTGGTTTCTTTGATTAGGCTTGCTCAAACTGCCGCGTCTGTGAAAAGCAGCAGGGTTGCTGTTGGCCAGGGAGTGATGGCTGGAATGCAGGCACCCTCTTAAAAAGCCAACACACAAAATTCCCTGTGGAGACACTCACTTTGTGCTCAGGCAGAGGGAGGGCAGAGTGGACAAGAACTATGTGAGCAGAAGCCAGGATCGGGTCTCTGGGGTTAGAGCTCAGAAGGCAGACACCCCAGTTCCCTCAAGCTGCAGAGATCATCTTTCTCATGCGGACATTTGTTATACAGGCAGCTTTGTCTGGGAGAAAGGCACTTGGCCCACCCTATTGGAAAGCACCCTGCCCCACTTTGCAGAGTTTCTGAGGCCCATTAAGCGTACTGAGAATATTATCATAAATGAGTGAGATCATGTGGTATTTTTCTTTCATTGACTGGCTTATTTCACTTAGCATAATGCTCTCCAGTTCCATCCATGCTGTTGCAAATGGTAAGAGTTCCTTCTTTTTTACAGCAGCATAGTATTCCATCGTGTAGATGTACCACAGTTTTTTAATCCATTCATCTGCTGATAGGCACTTAGGCTGTTTCCAGATCTTAGCTATGGTAAATTGTGCTGCTATGAACATAGGAATGCATATATCCTTTCTGATTGGTGTTTCTGTTTTCTTGGGATATATTCCTAGAAGTGGGATCACTGGGTCAAATGGGAGTTCCATTTTTAACTTTTTGAGAAAACTCCATACTGTATAAGCCAGTCAATGAAAGAAAAATACCACATGATCTCACTCATTTATGGATAATAAAGACCATTATAAACTGATGAACAAAAATAGATACAGAGGCAGAGCAGCATTGAACAGACTGTCAAAGTACAGTGGGAAGCCTGGGGAGGGTTGGGGGTGGGGGGAGGTAAGAGATCAACCGAAGGACTTGTATGCATGCATATAAGAATAACCAATGGATGCAAGATACAGGGGGGGGCGGGTAGGGGAGGCCGGGGGATTGTTAAGGGAGGGGAAAAAAAGGAGACATATGTTAATACTCTTTGTGATTACTTTAAGCAATAAAACACAAATAAAATTTTAAAAAAGAGTAC
>NW_005874793.1:0-14234 GCF_000147115.1 Myotis lucifugus
CTAGCTCAAACATGTCCCGTGTCAGTGTGAGCAACCTAGGCAGGTTGACTTCAAAGCGAGGCTCCCACCCACAGTGCAATGCTGACTCTCATCTGGTCACAAGTTCTGTGGTTCTCTAAAATATTCTCTCATAGGCATTGGAACTTATTTCTGAACCTATGATCCCATTATCAAGTATTAGGTGGCCTGAGTGTAAAATACAGGGACAGGCACATATGGAAAAAACAAGAAAGGCCCAGGTACTGGGAATGGTTCTGGGAGAAGGACCTGGGTGAAGCACTGGAGACAAGGGCAGGAGTTGCATGCGGACTGAAGGGGACAGTCACTCTAGGGCAGGTCTGAATGGGGAAGCTGCGCTGCAAAGACAAACTCAACCTACTTCTCCGCTGCCGTAAGCCAGTTCTGACTAAGGGCTGGCTTTGCAGTCCCATACACATCCATCTTAGTCCACACCAGCAATTCTGTCCCTACAGACTGAAGATTTTTTAAAAAGGTGGGCAAGGGCGCACTGGGTGTGCAGTGTGAGTGTCCACTATGACCTCATTCCTACAATGTCATTACAAGGAGGGCCTTTTGAACACATGAAGACCATAGGTATATGTTTAGATGGAGCTTGTTCCATGAGTCAGACAGCCTCAAACAAACCTAGGTATCAGGAAATTGAGGTATAAGAATTGTCATTCCTCAGACTACTGGAGATCTCATACGTCTTCCTTCATCTGCTTGGCATGTCTCCTAACAGAATTACACCTTAGCCTCCTACTCTCAAAAAATAAATTTTAAAATGATTAAAACAAAAACAAAATATACCCTGCTTTGGAGCAGCTGGCTCATATCTAACCTTTTTCCTGACACACTAGAAAGCAGGCAGGCTGCAGGGTGCAGGTTGCAGGCCTGACCAGCAGGTGTGCGGTTTCCTTTAGTGCCTGACCAAGAACTATGTATTCTTGTTTTGTTTCCAACTTCCTCTGGACAAGGACAGATAGATCTGGATCCCTAAAAACTTGTGGATAAGGTTGAAGGAGGGGAAAGACAAATACTTCTTCACTTGGTAATGGTCACCCTCCAGGCTAAATGCAAATGTGTCTATGGTGTTTTTCCCAATCATTCCTGTTATTGAAATGGCATGTCCATAAGCATAAGAGGCAGATCAAATTAGGCATCAAGGATGCAGAAGTGCAGCAAGAGACTTTATGTTTAATTTATAAAATTCTCCAATATTTTATTTCTATTACAATTAAAGAACTACAAATTTGGAAAGCAAAAATGTCAATTGCTGGAAGTAGGGGAAGGGGGGGCAATGCTAATATATTTGTTACTCTTCTCTAAAGTAGATACCCAACTGTGTAGGTACTGCGATTGCATACTGGTTAAGAAAAACATCCATGGTTACATCACAAATGATGTAGCTACTGGTTACAACTTGGCTTACATTTTCCCAGACACCTTCTCTTTTCTGGTGTATGTATTTATTTAAATATATTTTTATTGATTTTTTACAGAGAGGAAGGGAGAAGGATAGAGAGCTAGAAAGAATTAGAAACATTGATCAGCTGCCTCCTACACACCCCCTACTGGGGATGTGCCCGCAACCAAGGTACATACCCTTGACCAGAATCGAACCTGGGACCCTTCAGTCCACAGGCCGACACTCTATCCACTGAGCCAAACCGGTCAAGGCTGTATTTATGCTTTATGCACACTTACATTTTTCTCATGCACATACTAATATATGTTAATATACACACTTATTTCTGCTTGACCTCTAACTACATTTCAATTTGTGGCTCCTTTTTATGTTTTTTTTTTTTAATATATTTTATTGATTTTTTACAGAGAGGAAGGGAGAGAGATAGAGAGTCAGAAACACCGATGAGAGAGAAACATCGATCAGCTGCCTCCTGCACATCTCCTACTGGGGATGTGCCTGCAACCCAGGTACATGACCTTGACCGGAATCGAACCCAGGACCTCTTAGTCCGCAGGCCGACACTCTATCCACTGAGCCAAACCGGTTTCAACTGTGGCCCCTTTTTAAAGAACAAGTTTATCAGGGTATGTTTGGTTGGCTTTTGATGTTGTTTTTCAACAGGGGTGGGAGGTGGTAGTGTGATAGTCTAATCCGGAAAGGTCTGTAGGAATGTGAGAAGGGGTCATTAGTCATAATACCTAAGTTAAGATGTTATTTCTAATATTTTAAGAAATAAAAGGTTCTTGAAAGAAGGGTGAGAAATGAAATCAACTTAAGTATCTGCACCCAGCTCCCCTGGACTCTACAGCACAGAGACCCACCTGTGCCCAGAGGATGCCCAGCATCAAAGACCCTATCTGAGCTCAAGGACAAGGCCACATGACCCTTACAGAAGTCAAGGGTGTTGTGGGAGCCCTGCGTTTCACACATCATTGGTGGATCCCAGTGTGGAACGTGTGATCTATACCCACCAGGCACAGGGAGGTGCCTTTGTGCAGAGAAGGAGAAGGGAGGGGCACAGGTCTCACACCCAGCAGCGCGGCCACAGAAACAACAGGAGGCCGTGGTCTCTTTGATTTTCTGCTTTCATGTTTCTGATGCCAGAAAGGCCCCAAAGGGTATCGCCACAGCATTACAACATCCCCTGGCAATGTTGCTGGAACAGAACATTCGTGTTTTCTCAGAAACTGAGAGTAGTCCATTATCACAGTATGTTCTGAGACAATGGGGTTCAATAGGGCAATCAAAAGACTGGAAATAGGAGGCCAGTACATTCAAACCATTGCCCTGGCCATTCGCTCAATAAATATTGAGGTCTTACTATGAGCTGGAGCAGGCTAGACATGGGAGACACAGAAAAGAATAATTTCCCATGTTAGCCGAGACAAATCATTCTCTCCATTTGTGACACTAAGGGTCTTGCCTTCACACTTCAAGTCCACTTGAGGGAATGGGAAACTGAAGCTAAAATGGGATTTAACAGTGTTAAAGGGCCACACATAGCGCTGATATGTAATAAGCTCTCTATCATATTGATAATAGCAAAAAGGGTAGCAATGGGGGAAGAAAACTTTTAACTCACTGAACAGAGCATTTTCATTTTCTCACATTAAAGTCACAATTCACCATCTGTTTCGGAGCTCCCTGTTCTGTGGTGACAGTGTATAGGACTTTTTAAAAGTCAGTGTTCAAGACAAAAGCAGACTGCTGTGATCAACTTGAAATCAAAGACCTGGAAATCACAGAGATTTTGACAAGGAAGAAAATTTTCACCTTTGGGTGAATGAGTGTAAAAGAAAGGTTTTCCCCATTTCCATTTGCCTGAGAACATACAAAACTACTTGCAAAAAAATTTAATTAAAAATGGTTTTTTAAACAGACTCTTTGTATGTGCATGTATACCTAATGACTTTCTATGCACTAAGATGACATCACAGGCCCTACTTCATAAGGACCTGGGCTTGTTTTTCCCAAAACGGCCATCTGCCCATGTTGCCACTTGGTACCCAGATGTGCAGTTGCAGATGGGCCAACATGGGGTCAGAACTGCGGGGGGTCTTCCAATATCACAGGAGGACTATGCCCCTAGCCGTGGGGTCATAGCACAGTGCTACAGCCAACTGAACTCTACTTGACAAGGACATTTTAAAAATCACAAGTCACCAGTCACTATCTAATAAGCAATTATTTTCAAGGTCAAGTTATTTGAATTTAAACTTCCCACATCACCACCCCCACACACATATATGAATTGTATATGCACACCAATGGAGTTCAGAAAATAATGAAGAAAGACTTCACGTGGCTCTGACTTAGGTTCTGAATGCTCTGAAGGCACGCCCCAAATAATCACTAGAAACTGTGCCACACGCAAATGTTTTGGCACTTCTCCCTTTGAGAGGTTGGGTCCATGCCCCATTCAGAAGTAGAATCTATGGCCTCACTCCTTGAATCTGGGCAGGTTCTGTGACTGCTTTGACCAACAGAATCTTGCAAAAGTGACGTGGTGCCAGTTTGGAAACCCGGACCTTAAAAGAATGGCAGTCTCCACTTCCTGTTTCTTGAAATGCTCACGCTTGAAGCCTGGGACAGCTGTATGAGTGTAACTATCCTGCTGGAGAGGCCACGTGCACAGGGAGAGAGGTCCACCTGAGCCCAGGCTTCCAGCCATTCCCACCAGGCACCAGACATGTGAGTGAAGCAACCCTGGACCCTGCAGACTGGACCAGTTACCAGCAGAATACCACGGGGCCAACCCAGGTTATGTCAAATGGAATAAAAGAATCACTCAACTGAACTCTTGTCGTAAATGTTTCCCTCCACATCCCACGTGGTTCAGGGTTCAGTATCTGGAAGAGGAGCCGCACACAAATGAAAAAGACAAGAGATAATTTGGAAATATTGGGGGACCAGGCGGGTAAATCCAACTCAGGAGGAAGGACTTCCTCCCGTGCTCAGGCGGCACAGACCTTTTATAGTCAGAGGTAAACAAGGCAGTGGTTACCATAGTTACACAGTTCTTGTGAGTTTCACCTGTTTTGACCATGGTTACACTCCCTGCACTTCCCTCAGCCCATTAGCTTCCCAGGTAAGATCTGGGGAGTGTTATAAGGTCAAGCCTAATTATGCTAAGAGGACTGAGCCCTCTAAGCTAGGACTTGTTTGTGACTTTGCCAGCAGGTCAGTCCGAGGCTCAACCCTATATCGTTTTCCCACAGACTCTGTCCAAATTCTTGACCCCAAAATAATGAACTGTAATAAAAAGTTTGTTGTTTTAAACCACTGAAGTTGGGGTAGCTTGTCGTGCATTAATAAGTATGTGAAACAAAAGCTTACAGGATCTCAGGGCCGGAACCACTTGAGCGATGGGCACAGGGAGAAGTGTCGTGGGAAGGTAGTAATTAGCAGACAGAGGGAAGTCTATATCTCTTTCTCCCAATTATTACTTCAGACTTGATACAATGCTCAGTGACAAGGTTAGGAAACTAGAAGCACAAGGGTTGGATCAGGACTAAATATCCTTCCGTTCTAGTCCCAGTGAAACTGCCTCTGACACTATTACTGCCACATTCTACATGGACTTAGCCTCTGGAGTAGTAACTTTGGGAAAATAGCCCAAAATAGTTTTTGAGAAAAATGGGGACTCACCCTGCTAGCTTTTTTAAAAAAATAAAAAACCAACTGTGGTACTTTCAAAATCATAGAACAGAATAGAAAGTACAGAAACAGACCCAAGCATATGAGATATTTTAGTGTGGGATTAACAGGCATTTCAATCATTGGGAAAGACTGAACTATCCTGATAGTGGTAGAGGATGAACAATGTGTCCTATGGTATTGGAACAATAGGTTATTCATATTTTAATAAATCTAATTTCATTCCTACTCGAATTAATCATAAAAATAAGTTCCAAATGAACTAAAAAATCTAAATATTAATGTTATCTAAATACAAAACATTAAATGACAAAATAAAGAATAATTTTTGAATTTTGAGATAGGACAGAGCTTCATTAGCAAAATATAACATTCAAAAGCCTTACGTGGAAAATTGACAGATTTAAGTACATTAAAAATTCAGATATAAACGTCAATGGCTTAAGAGCCATAATACATTATAAGCATCTACAAATTCCTAAGAATATATAAAAACCCCAATAGAAAAATGGATGAAAAACATGAATAAACAATTCACTTAGATGGAGTACAAATGGCCAAAAACACATGTAAATATGTTCAACTCTACCAATAATCAGAATTAATGAAAATAATAATTTTTACCCACCATATTAGAATAAAAATTTGAAGACTGATAATATCTAGTGTGGATAAAAATGTAAAGAAATGGGTGGAAATGGGTATTCTAATACATTGTTGGAGGAAAATATAAATTGGCACAGCCTTCTTTTAGTACAACTCGGCAATATGTGTCAATATTAAATATATATTTTGACTCATAGCTTCCACTTTTTACTATCCTCCTCACAACAATTGCTAAACTGATCACATCAATACACAGATATACAAATATACACACAGTAATATTCACTGAAGTATTGTTTACCATAGCAACGAAAAAGAGAAACAACCAAAGTATTGAATACATTATGAAACTTCTGTACTATGGAACACAACACAGCCATTTTAAAAGAAGAAGGTAGAAGCATAATAAGTACTGACAAGGAAAGAGATCTTTGATAAAAATGCTAAGTGAAGAAAAACAACGTTAGTAAAACACAAATGGTATGATCATATTTTGGTGAAAAAGTAAATTTATAAATGAGTGTGTACTAGTATATTAATATATATTACTATGTGTGTGAGAAAAATATAAGTGTGCATAAAACATAAGTACATACACACACCAGAAAAGAGAAGATGTCTGGGAAAATATAAACTAAGTTGTACTCAGTAGTTCCATCTATTAAAGAAAAGATTTACAGTATTTTGTATTGAGTGATCTTTTTAAAACAAGGACTTACTATATGCTTTTATAATAGAAAAACCACTCAAAGAACAAAGTGATGATAAAGGAATAATGATGGGTTGAACCAGCTTCTCTTTGTAGCTGGATCATGACACCAAACTGCCTACATTCTTGCCCCATAGTCAATACCTCCATATTATAGCTTCTTCCTAGAATATGTTTAACATCTGAGAGATCAGCTAGCACGTAAGAGTTGTTTGCAGGACTCGTTCTCATAAGGAGTGATCTCAGTGAGGGAGGGTGAAAACTTTAAAACCACACATGCCTCGTGCCCTCCAGTTCATAAATAACCTTCCCCCTGACCCTGACACAGTGTCTCAGGGCCTTTACTAGAATGAGCTTCACAACTGCAGAAAGTCCATCCTTCTAAAAGGAGTTGGACACACCCCTTGGGAGTGTGGAAGCCAGAAGAAGGCTGGGAAACACTGCTCTGAGGGCTGGTGGGTTAGTTCCTCTGAAACCCACGCTGGAATTGGGGCTATTGCCAGTACATGGGCAGTGAGGCTTATTTAGATGGGACAGTCCCTACCACTGCCCAACTCGTTTCAGTGCAGAGACCAGAGGGCAAACTCACTTAAGGTGAGCACTTCCATCCCATGATGTTGTTTTTTTCCATTTAAACTCTTCATAATCATATTAACTAGGTATCAATTGTGCGCATTTATGTGTTAACTCTAAGAGAAAATACCATGCGGAGTAACAGTTAAAGACATACAAGACCACACACAAAATAAGAATCTTTTTTCACGGAATTCCAACTTCTACTGTTATTATTCACTGGACCTGTTCCTTTTTGAAAATCACACAGACCTCATTCTCTTTGGCAGTGTTGCGGGTTTTAGGGACTCAGAGCTGCTGAATGACAGATACATCCCACTTGGTGGGAAGACTTGCTCTCAGCTAGTCTGCTCCCACACTCAGTCTTGCTTCAGGGCTTCAGAGAAGTATCCAAAGCTCAAGAACACCTATGGGCTTAGAATTTCCCAGTGAGGCTTTAATTCGCCTCCTGCCGCTGGCTCTAATGATCTCGCCAGTGCCTGAGAGGAAAACCCAGCCTCCTGCTTCCACTCTGCCCGTGTGGCAGTTTCCTGCAGAAATTCTCATCTCGCACAGACCCTGACTCACAGAAACACCCTGAAATACGGGGCCAGTGTGTCCCCACTGTCACCTTCCACATGACTGTGCACCACGCAATCAGGAAACAGTTACTCATGATAACTACCATTTATTATTGCAAGTACACTCTGAAGATTCATCATTAAACCACCCCAGCAACTCCCAATTATTGTTTTGTTTTGCTTAATGGAAGCTGGGATTTTGGTTAAGGGCCTTCTCCTTAAAGGATTCCGCCTCTTTCCCCTTGAGACCATTTGAAACATAAATTGAACTTTAGCAGAAGAGTTTGAATGCAGAGAAATTTCTTAGTAACATTATGTGCACAGAAGTGTAGGAAATGAAGATAATCAAAAACCATTCTCAATTCATTTTGAGAACTATGAATCCCTCAAGTTTCAGCTAAATCATCTGACATATAAAATAACCTGAAATATCAACATCCCCGAGTTAAACATATGAATGCTATCTATGGCTGGGACTCATTTCTTTAAGTCTAGGATAGCTTCATTAGTCAACTAGGATGCTTTCTCCTAGGATTTCAGTCACAAAAAACGAACAACAAAAAAACCTGGTTGAGCAGTTGGTGCAGATAATTGAGGGTCCTGTGGTCTTTACAGTTGAGCTGAGGGATCAGCACACACTGACAAGTAGATGGTTGTAACACGCAGGGAAATGACTTTCATTGCCATCCGGTTGGTTCCAGCTCCCACTTCTGATGGAGCATCTCTCCTCCGCCGGGATGACTTCTCGACAGGCAGCCTGCACAGACGGAGCCTGCACAAGCCTGATGTGCCTGCATGCTGGCACCCTCCGTGGTTTGTCAGCAAAAGAAACCCTCCCTGTAATTCAGCACCTCTCCTCCAGAGTTGTTTAGACTCTCCAAGAGATCTGGCATGTAGAAATCTGTTTCATATCACTCTTAGCTAATTTGGAGATGGGGAATATAAAAACAAAAGCAAAAAAAAAAAAAAAAGCAACTAATTCTCCAGTCTCACCAAATAAGTCATTTAAGATGTAATGTGGTGAATTTCAAAAAGTAGAAAAATACCCTGATGTCTATCTTATTCTGTTTCAGGAGCTCTAGCTGACGCTGGCTGTAGACTAGATGTGCCAGTGTGAAAACAACCACCAGGAATTGGTTTCAATCTTGTCATTGTTATTGTTATTGTTCCCTATGATGCTTAACCCTCTTCTTGTTAAGCCCCAAAGGTGACAAGAAAAGGAAAAATAGGTGCCCTTGCACTTGTAGCATTAAGTCTCTTGTTATGCCTCTCTGGCCCAGCCACCAAGAGCCCTTATGCCTGATTACGAACCACCCAGGAGAACGGTACTTCCCAGAGGGACCTTTTTTGGGGGCAGAGTTTGGAATAAGATATGCAGTGTGATGAGGATGTAGAAAATGACATATCCTTCCACTGAGGGTTGTAAATGAGTCTTCTCTCGAGGCCCTAAACCACCTGCTCTGGTGAGTAAAAGGGTGTTGCAATGCAGATTATGACTCCATTCTTTTACTATGGGCCTTCCCCATATCAAAGCCTACACTATCAAGAACGTTGTCCATCAGAGTAGCAGAGAAAGAGAGCATGTGAATTGCTTTTCAAAGGCTTCCACTCAAAAATGTCTTGTGCTACCTCCATTCACATTTTCTTGGCCAAAGCAATTTACAAGGTCAGACGCCATTTCAAAGGAGCAGGTGAATGCAATCCGACCCTGTGCCCAGAGGAAGGGAACTGGAATTCTGACCTGCTCTAAGGACTACCAGACCTGCCTGCATACCGCAGAGGGGTTGTGAGGATCGAATGAACCAAGACATGAAAATGTTTTTAAAAATTGCAAGCGCTCTACAACAGTGAGTTCTTTTATTGAGAATAAAATACCACACCACCGAGAATATTCAAGACCTTTGCCACACTGAGACTGAATCATCTCACTCAACAATGTAAACACAAGTGCTTCTTTTAATACTCAGAAGATGCTTCCTATTTCCTTAGATCTCATCAAAGACCCCACATAATTCTTGTTCTGATCTCAAAATACACTTTTTCTCTTATTGCCCTCTCCCCACATTTAAAAGCTTTTTACCCCTATTTCTGGGATCCCAGAATTGGGAACATTTCCATTTTCACTCAGTGTCCTGAGAACAAATGAGGAAACTTAGAAGCTAAACTGCTTGTTGCTCATTTTGGCCCCAACATTTGGTAGTTATGAAATCTTAGCCAATCTTTCTGAGCCTCAGTTTCCTTCTCTGAAAAATGGGGATATTAATAGTACCTACCCTCCCCGGGGTTTGTAAGCATTAAATGTACATAATAATATGTAATGTGCTCAGCCTAGCACCTGGCTCATAATAAGCACTCAGTTAATAGTATCTCTTTTCTTTTCTTTCTTTTTTTTTAAGGAAAAAAAACTTACTGAAAAGTTAGCCCTAAAGGTAACTATTAGGTCAGCTGAGCCAGTGGCAATGTCTAGGGACATTGGTCCCAGAAAATGGGACATGAGCCTGCCTTGGTGCATTCATTCATTTAATCAATCACTTAGGCATTTACTTCTATTCTCTGTATTCCAAGCACTGTTCTAAGCCTATGACACCAGAGATAATTAACACAATATCCTCCCCTCCATGAGCTTATAATCTAGTAGGGGAAGCAGATTCATGAACGTGCTGTTGTTCCAAAGCATAAAAAACATTATAAGCGAGATAAATCCTAAGTAGAGACCAAATCAGCCCCAGTCACTAACCATCCAGAACTCCTATGCCAGGTTATCTTGCTTAAGATTCTGTTGTAAGAGTTCTAGTCCTGCGGTATAAGAACTTATCTTTTTTGTTAAAATGAAAATGACCCTAAGAGAAGAGCCATGCTATTCTCATTTCCTGTCAGTGAGAACCAGCCTTACCAGTCTGGCTGGTCTATTGAAAGGGCTGTCTCCTCAAACACTCCTCCCCAATCCTGCCACGGGGGCCTAATATTTTACTGTCTGAGGTTCATTCATTTGGATCATTCTTTAAGCACCTGGGACCTAATTTGGAAATAAAACAAATTATCTTTAGAATGATTCTAATTCTCTAGAAGAAAACTCCCAGAGAACAAGCCCTGAAATATAGATGGTATCCTATATAATAAAAGGCTAATATGCAAATTGACTGAACAGCAGAAGATTGGTCACTATGACACGCACTGACCACCAGGGAGCAGATGCTCAATGCAGGAGCTGCCCCCTTGGTGGTCAGTACGCTCCCACAGAGGGAGCACTGCTCAGCCAGAAGACCTGAGCCAGGCTCACAGCTGGTGAGCACAGCAGTGGTGGCAGGAGCCTCTCCTACCTCCGGAGCAACGCTAAGGATGTTTGACTGCTGGTTTAGGCCTGCTCCCCAATGGGGAGCGCACCTAAGCCATCAGTCGGACATCCCCCAAGGGTTCCCAGACTGCGAGAGGGTGCAGGCCGGTTGAGGGACCCCCAAATGCATGAAT
Source organism: Myotis lucifugus (assembly GCF_000147115.1). NCBI lineage: Eukaryota > Metazoa > Chordata > Mammalia > Chiroptera > Vespertilionidae > Myotis > Myotis lucifugus. The sequence goes on from NW_005874793.1 coordinate 11,045, forward strand.
GTCGTGCACTGGGCCTCTAGTATATTTATATCACACATATATAAATACACACATTTATAAGCCTTCATCAAAATTCTATCAACTTGCCAAATAGTATTTCTAGAACATGATTATCATCACTTCTTTGCCTAATCATTTTTCCTTCATATGGGTCTCATATTGGCACCTGTGATAGGCTAGAGCTGCCTAATTGTTAAAAGTACACCCACAAGCTATTTCTATAGTATCACTGCTGTACTAATCATGAGCAGCAATTAAATATCTTGCAAACAATTTTAACATTCATCAAACAGCTAATGGCAAGAAATAAATTGGAGCCTTTCAGTGTTTTACTAAATGTGCTCTCAAATTCCTTATTACTCTATATATTTCTGGAAATTATTTCTGTACATAAACCAAGCTGAAATGAAAAGTGCTCTTTGCTGCAAAAATAAAAGAACAAGTTTAAGCTGCTTGCCACCCTGAGGATAATCACAATCACATTAAAATGCAGCTCGATGGCTCATCCTTCGTCTTTCCCCTCTATCAGTCAGTAAATTAATTCCTTTGGAGATATGAACATCAATATTCTATTTTTGTAAAAAGTGCCCTTTTTCAATTACTTGCTGGGAAAAGCAGAGTTACTATGGCAATCTCTGAATTTTGCAGTCTTCAGCTTTAGATGACCACTGTTTCATAAATGGGAAGCTATAATTTAGCTCAATTCATTTTACAAGGTGTAAGGAGAACACCCACATGTTCTTAACTGTCTGTGGCAACAATGCATGGGGAGGGGGCGAGGGGTGTTGCTCAGGGCCATAAAATGTGGGAGGGGAATGAATCTTTTTCTAAGGTGAATTTTTATATTCCAGCACTCAATAAGTGCCCCAGTCACAAATGGATACCAGGTAAATTTGTTAAAGATGAAGATGAAATTGTATATTTTCTCATGAATTTTCCCCATGGCTTATTCTTATTAATAATCTTATTCAATGTGTGAAGGAGATCAATTGGTGAAAAGGTTTTGAATTCCTTTGAGCTATGAAGAGTTGTCTCGTGAAGACCCTGATACCTCCCCATGACAAGGCTCTGGTAAGTTCTAGAGCCTCCTTTAAATCCCACAGCGCCATTTTGCAGTTTCCCAATATCTGGAAAGCGAGCATCTTCCATGACAGGTCTGCATTGTTGTGTATATTGGTGGTGGTGGTGGTGGTGGTGGGTGTGGAGTGGGTGGGGAGTTGGAGGGATGGAGAAAGATTGAACATAGTCTTCAACTAAAGATTAGGGAGGAAAATAGCAAGATAAGCCCAAAGAAAACAGTATGAAGGGGATTTTACTTTTAAGCACAGAAACTAATGAAATAGAAAACAAAGAAATAATAGACTTGATAAAACAAAAGCTATTTCTTTAAAAAGGTTAATACATTTTAGTTGTAGGTAAGATGGAGTAAACACACTCTGTCTTATCTCTCACCCTGAATGCAGCTACAGAATTTAGACAGAAAGCATGAAGCAGTTATTAGAGGACTCTGAAAAGCAAATGGAATCGGGTAGATTGGGAACAAAGATCAGAATTCTAAGTAGCATTCAACCAGTGGTGAATTTATCATTTTCCCCTCCTTATCTCCCAACCTGAAATCCAGAAGTGGATATTGGCATGATAGAGAAAGCTCTAGGATAATACCCCTAATTCAGATTTACGAAGCAAAAAGGGGGCCTCCTGGTAGCAACTGGCACCTAATTCTAAAGGTACTTGGGTCCCCAAAAGGTGGAGTGAACCCTGCTAGTTTCTTTCCTCTCTATCATCCAACCACTTGGCCCCAGACACAAGTGAGGTCATAGAAAGTGTGTAGCAGAGCGAAGTACATAAATACCCAAATTTCTGACTGAAAAATTGAAAAGGAGAACTCTAGGAAACCAGGCAGTACTGTGGAGACCACAGAAAGGAAAGAGGTTGAGAAAGGACCATATAGAGTTGTTTGTGAACTCCTGGACAAACTTCCAAATTGTGCATTCGTGGATCTGATCCTAAATAGTGCATCAAAATTTTGAGAATTGAAGTAAGAGATAAATCACCATCCAGATCCCAAATTGGCCAGTAGATGATACACCTACAGACCAGATCTGAATAATATGGTAAAGGCTATGAAACTGATGTTAAAATCATAACTCACAGAAGGCTGGACAAAACTTTTGGCCTGATCTCAACCAGGCCAATTGCCTACTAAAACAAAATATTGGCATTTTCCATAGGATTTAAACAAGCCTCTGAATCTCATAACATGATGCCCAAAGTGTCAAGCATACAATCCAAAATTACTCAGCACATAAAAAACAGGAAAATCTTGACTCCCATGGGAAAAGAATAAACAGACATCAACACTAAGATTATACAGATGTTGGAATTATCTGACAAAGATATTAAAGCAACTATTGCTAAAGTAATCTAACAAGTAAGGGCAAATACTTTGGAAATGAATGGATATTTATATGAATAAATAAAATTTAGAACTGAAAAATACAGTAACCAAATTTTAAAATTCCCAAGATGGCTAATTACAGAATGGAGATGACAGAGGAACAAATCAGTGAACTTAAAGATAAATCAATACAAATTATACAATTGGAAGGATAAAGAGAAAAAAGATTGAAAAGCGATTTTTATTAATATAATTACTAATTATAATTACTAAGATAACTCATTATTACTAGCAAATTAAATGAGAGAAATATGTAATCATCTTAGTAAATGTTTAAAAAGCATTTGAGAAAATTCAACTTATTCATGATTTTTAAAAAAGCAAAACTCTTAACAAAGTAAGATAATATTTATAACCTAAGAAAGTATTATCACAAAAAATATTTAAAAAACAGTAGAAGCATTCTTTTAAAATGGGAAGACAGATGCCCACTATCACTTCAACATGACAAACTCAAAAACATGTTGTTTAGCAATACAAACACAAGCTGCAAATGAATATGTACCATTTAAAAAGAATCAAAGCCCTGTATTATAAATAAAAGTTTCCAAAAATGTGGGGGAAAGATATACATCAATTTAAATGTGATGTTCGTCTCTAGGAAAGAAGATGGGTAGGGGTACTTTATTTTATTTTACTAGAGGCCGGGTGCATGAAATTTGTGCACAGGTGCAGTCCCTAGGCCTGGCTGGCAATCGAAGCAGGAGCATCTGCAGTGGAAGGGCAGGTCCC
>NW_005874794.1:0-14233 GCF_000147115.1 Myotis lucifugus
ACACCCCAGGGGTTCATTTTTGGTCATAAAATGTGTTGATCATGAATACATATTTTAATCCCCAAATTATTTTATAACTTTTCCTATTTTTGCCACTTTAAAGTATGAATTCTAAAAATGATTTTTCACTTAAACTTATTGTAGATAGGAAAGAGAAAAAAAAGGAAACCAAGAGTTTGTCCTTATATTTGTTATTGAAATGAGATAACACTTAAGTAATATTCAAGAAGTTATAATACGTACACTAGTACATTCATTTAATGGTTACTTAAAATGTAAACATTTGGGAAAAACATGAAATTACTATTTTTATTGTATTTCACAAGAATGCACATTTTACAACAGAAATTCACTTTTATAATGAATGATAAATGTATACTTTTGAAACAGATTATCTAAATATACAGCTAAAGATTTTTATTTCCTTAAATAATTATAAAATATTTTCCTTTTCTTTAAAAGCAGAGTAATGTACTTTAACTTAATGTTCTTATTCTTCTTTTTCTTAAAAATTTATCAGTGTTTAAAATATCTATCACTTGTCCATGGTAACTATCATTAATTCATATATTAAGATGAATTAAAGGTATTGGTTTCAATATATCACAAAGTATTTTTCCTGTCTCTGCAATTGTATATGAAATCACCTCTGAAATAATATGACTATAATTACCTTTTAAATCAACTTAAGGAATCGATTTAAAAATGAAATTATCAAGAGTACCCTAAATGTAACATTTTCATAAAATAATTGTGAAAGGTCTGAGTTGAAATTAATTCTAAATGAATGCTTACCCTGTAGTATTGAAATCTTTAAAGTCTGAGTTTCACAGGATGAACTTTGGAATTTCCTGGGCTAACCTCAAAGTTGATGTGTGAAAGGATGGATTAGCTGTGTTCTTTGTCATATTTTTATAATTACAGACAGAATGATTGGAGCAGTTGAAATGTTAAATCAGTAATCCTTCATATATTTACTCTTATCAGAAATGCACACACAAATCAGGTACTGGTCAGCAAAATACAGATCTGGTAACATTTCGGATGCTTTTGTGGACAATTTATAGTAATATTTACACAGTTTCTCTACTTTTATAATGAAAACATCCTTTCTTTCTACATGGCCAAGTTGAGCTGGTAATAGATGCTAAATAAGCTACATAAAAGAAGTACAATATACAGTTACTTGGGAATAGGTCTTACAGGGCTGGTTCTACTACAAATAAACAGCATGAGAGACAGCTCTATAATAGTTGGGATTCTCAAAGAGAAACCTTTTAAAAAATAAACATTTATTATTTTCAAAAAAAGGTTCTAGTAATCTTGACAAGAAGATTGGTTTTGCTAGTCAGGTCAGTACCCTTATGAAAATGAAATGCTATGTTGTACAAGAGAATCTATGCTGAAACTACAAGATGGATCACAACATGTTTGGAAACTCGTGAATATATACTCTTATACTCCCCATAAATATTTATTAACAGCACACATGCTTTTGAGAAATCTATGCTGAACAGCAACTCAAATATATCATATTCAAGACATTGAATAGAGGTGTATACCTTCCTCTAATTAACTCATTGAAAATAGGATTGAGGCCAAATTTCTAAGGCCAAAATCATTACCACCATCTCTGACTTTGCCACTAATGACTGGGCTATCGCTATTAGAATTTGGCAGACTCAGTAATATCTTATTGACCTTTGGAGAAATACAATGTTATTCACTAGTTTTGGTACTGACACTATATTTGGATACAAGAATTTCTTTTTCACTTAGCAGGACCATATGTGTGAATATCACTGCCTGAACCTTTCATTTGTTTGTTATCCAGTCATTTATCTATTTATGAATTCCCATAACCTGTTCCACAAGACATTTGAGCAGTAGCATATAGGGAGGGCATCTTGAATTCTAAGTTGGAATCACTTGGTAAAGTGATTCCACTATGGCATGCTTTTTGGAAGGTCCTGCCAAACAATACAATGGAGAAGTGAGCAATTTTATGCAGCTGTGTTGTGGCGGTGATGCCAAATGCTAAAACATCCACTAGGAAGCTAAAACATCTGGTTGCTTGAATTAAAACCTTTTCTTTTCAACAGAGTCCTGTTACTTGGACAGACATTGTATTAGTGGAAAACCTTTGCTTATTTGTTTAATCTCCTGGAATATACGAATGCAGATATGTGAGGCCAAATTGACAGGCAGCCGATTTAAATCAGTGTTCCTGCCCTGACCCCTTTAAAAAATGATCAAACCCTTCCTCCAAAAATCATAGAAAATATATTCAATTGGATGGACCAAATTAAAACATTCATTCTAAAGGACCTAATTCTCAAGTTTCTCTTTTCCAGACAGGTTATTTTTTTAAATTACCATTTTAATTCAGACATCAGTGACAAAAAGAATATAGTATATGAAAAGAGAGTCTGGTAATTATAATCTTCCCTACAGACTGAAGCAGTGTATCACATTGTACATATAAAAACGTGAAAATGCTTGCGATATTATTATTTTATATTGAGAAACAATTTAATTATTTAGAACGTGGTTTTATTTTTTCATATGCAGCCAATCATACTCTATTATTAAAAACTGTTGCCATGGTTTCCAGTTTATAAAATTGTATTTATTATATTATGACAGCATATTGGACATTTTGTTTTCACATAAAAAAGAAAAGAAGTAAAAATAGTGTTCCAATAAATTAAGTTGTGCTACACAACCGTATTTATAATTAGAACTTATTAAAAATACCTATATTGGTTCAGTTTGCATTTTGAAAATTCTCAAGTCAGAAAAAAAGAATCATCCCCTTTTTCTCCATGTTTTCTTGAATTGAGTCGGCTTCATTTTTCACATTGAAATGCCTAGGGATAAGCTGGAAAAACATTTCAGGTTGGATCGAAATGTAGGGCTTGTAGGGAGAAAGGGGCCATGCCTCTGCTCAGAATAAAGAGACGAACACATAAAAGACTGAAAAAATGGACTCTAGAAAGCAATACCTGTTCAATAAGCTGAGGCACTTTAATTTTCTTCAAAATTTGTTTTCCGTGGCCCATCAGGCCTTATTGGTTTCCTATGCACCTTCCCTTTGTTCCTTCTCGCCCCCCACTGCTCCCCCATCAAATGTATAATAGTATATAATTCAATTATATTTAAATTGCTACCTAGTTCACAGTTGAGTTTCAGAACAACCCTGCGAGGCAAACTTTATGTACCTATTTCAGAGCCTGGAAAAGCCCCTCTAAAAGAGGCTGAAGCAACTTGCCCAAGTCAGGGCTGGCGGCTGTGGAGCAGGACTGGGCCTCGGCTCCTGCAGGCTCCTCCTCCAGCATGCTCGCCCTTTGGCCCAGTGCCTGTCCTTCCATATCCTCTCCAGCAAGGGTGTGCTCACGTTGTATGGACAACTGTTTTAAACATCATTTTGATCATTTGTTTAGCCACTTCTTGAGTCTTTTTTCCCCCTAATATTTAAGAACATCTGCTCTCTAAATTAGGAAATTCTCGATGCTTAGGGCTGACCATGACTGGTACTGAGGACAGACCCAAAGAGGGAGCAACAATTCTAAAGAGGACAGAGGCCCCGGAAATCAGAAAAGTAAATACAAGGCTCTCCACAGAAGTCTGTTTCTAGTTATACCAACCCTATTTGCATGACAGGGTCAAGAGAGCCAATGACGATTCGAGCCTGGAATCTGTGCAGTGAAATAGAATAAAAGAAGAAGAAAAAAATTGTAAGTTTTCAGTTATGTGTTTTAATGAGAGCACCAACAACCACAGAAATGCAATTGAGCTCAACCGTGAACATGTGGAAATTTCCACATATTTATGGATCTGCAATTTAACAAAATATAGAAGTATTTTCCTACAATCAGTGTGTGTGTTTTAGTATCTTTTGGATTTACTTTTTTTGTATGCAGTATTTCATCTCTCTATGGCCTATTTCAGAAGGTAATCATTCATGGCACAGGTGTATTAGGGTCTCAGGTCAGAAGCCAAGTGGTGTCTAAAGAGATGGGTGTGAAGTAGGGTCTTGAAGAGCGATCCTGCAGTTAAGACTGTCTTCCATTTAATACCATGGTTGATACCCCTCTCCTGAACAGTAAAAGGATATGATATATATATTGGTTGGAAATGTGTTTTGTCTCCAAACCTACTATTTTCATAATTCCCTATTTACATAGACCTTGATGGATTTGGGGTGTGAATTTTCATTGTCAAATTCCTAATTTGTGTCTAAGAGCAAAACATGTCAAGAGTTCGGTAACCAAAAAGAAACCCCTAGATCTCAAAAAATAGTCTAAATCTCTTTGAGTCACATGTGGTTTGAATTTCAGGATAAAGTAGTTGAGTTCAATATTAAAATATACTTTTTAGTGCCTATCTTTTATCCATCAGGAGGAAATTATTTAAGTACTGATATTGGGAGAGAGGGTTGTAAAGCAAATGCACAGAGCATTTCAGCACTGAAATAAAGATGCAGCTATTCAAAATTGTCAAAGGAAAATGCTCTTTCCAATTTTTCATCTTCATCGTTTGCTGCTGCTATGTTTGAAAATACTTTACACATTGAGTTTCACTTCTTCAACCGTTGTTATATCTCCTTGATCCCTTTCCCAGCATGGAACCTGACTCAATCTCAAAGATAATATCTTTCAGATGGAAATAGTATTTCTCTCACTGATATAAAATAGATTTCCAATATGAAATCAACACCCGAGTATTCTTTAAAGAAGGACAAAACTGTACTAGCATATCCAAAAAGCATTGGCACAGGTACGTGACATTATAAAAAGACTAAAGTCAGTGAACCAGAGGTTTCCTTTGGTGCATGTGCATTATTTCATTGGAGCAAGCATGTTAAATATTAGCAAGAAGAAAATACGCCTCTGACAACTGTGAATTTTAGCTGCTATTTTTTTCTGTAAATCCCCCTGTAGGGAAAGAGTAACCTCAAAGCTCTCTAGGGTGACGAGGTTTGAACAAATTCTACATTGAGATAAATTTGAATAAAGAACATTTACAAAAATAAAGTGAATCGAACACCTTAAAAAATCTCAATATAATCCATAATGGTACATTTGAGGGAAAGGCAGCTTGCAAATGTGGCATAAAATAAACATATCACTTAGAAACATAACACTCACTAACCCTGGAGACTCAATTGAAGTTCATCCCAAGTACAGGGCCTGGGAGTTTGGCCAAGAATATTATCTCATGGGGTCTAGGGCTTGATTTGTATTTCACATAATATGAAGTGGCATTCATTACCTTGTAATCGATATGCAGATAAGAAGAAATTATTTATGGCACAATTAACTGGGAAGGGAAGAGTACCATATATGTACATATGGGAGAACTGAGGGTTTCAGACAGGACCATAAACCATAAAGAGACTTTTGACAGCGATCAGACCTCTGAGATAACCTGCTGCCTTGGAAATTCATCCAGCTTTATGTGCTCTCACATATTTGTAATCATCTTTTAATGCCATGCTTCAAGTGTAAACTGGATGTTTATGAAATTTTCCTCTCCTATTAAAAATAGCTAAAGATGTTTTGATTTTTTTGAAACATTAGAAAAGTGTTTCCAAAATGAATATAAGTTCTACGAGATGTTCATAATCAGTTTGGGAGATGCTGGGTTGGAAAAGAAAATAGGACTCCTCAGAGCCTTTAATATTCTAATATATATGTATGTTATGACTCTCCAAGAAGAGAATAAATTATATAGTATTTTCTATCATATTTAATTACAAAAGCCTCTTCTTTGGCATGCCTCTTGAAGAAAAAAAAAACATGAAAAAAGAAAAAGAAAGATGGAGTGACTATTTTTCAGAACTTCACTAACACACTGGAATGTGTCTACCTTCTGCCCCAAGCCAACAGCTTTTCATACAAGGTCTTCCCTAATTTATTTTCTCTTTCTTAGCAACATCTGTGAAAAAGGATCCTCAGTGCTCAGCCAGAGCACTTCCTGTTTGGTGGGGTGGCCTGATTGATGGCTCGGTGAGATGCCATTCAGTAGGTTGGACAGAGCACTGCCTTACCCTGCATGCGATTGATAAGAAGCCCAGTTAACCTAATAAACCTCAGATCACCAAGGTCTGCCCTGGGCTTCCAGGTCTCCCAGGGCTGCTTTTGCCTGTACAACCAATTCAGGGCATTATGTTCTGAGTCATGAACAGGAAAGGCATAGTTCATGGAAATATTTCCAGTATTGAGGATTGCTATAATTTACAGATGTTGACAACACCTCATTAATTTGACATGCTCCTTCTTACTCATGTGGTTTTCCGACCTACGAGGTCAAACCTTTCTATTTTTGTTTTTGAAACAATTTTTTAAAATAGTAATAATAGAAATTTCTAAAAGTTATGAAATGTTTATTATATATTAAGCACAGTGAAAAATACTTTAAGGCCATGTCTTATATTGAATTAATTTCTAAAAATTGATTAAAATTTTATTTTGAGATAGTTAAAAAAAATTAGAAACACAACCATTAGTGTATGTATTACCCAGAATTTGCAGATGTGTAAAATGATGTCATGTTTCTTTCACTTTTAAATAAAAAACTAAAATATTATAGTTAACTATTGTCTTTTTTTAATTCACCTTCTGATATCCTATTCACCTCCACCATTCCTAGAGGCAAAATTTATTATGAATTTATTGTATCTCTTTATAGTTATATTTATAGATTTTTATGCATGAATATGATTTCATGAAAAATATATGCTATTATTTTGTGTTTTTCATAAAAATCATACCATATTGTACATACATCATTTTGACACTAGCTGTTTTTTCCCTCACCGTTATTTATACCATCCTATTTATATCAAAATAGTACAGTGATTCTTAACCTCTGTTATTCCATACATGCCTTTGGAAGCCTGCTAAAGCTAATGGACTCCTTATGGGGTAAATTTAAAAATTTCCTTAATAAAATACACAGGATTACAAAGGAACACAATTATATTAAAGCATAGCTAGCACAACCTGAAAAACACACACACACAAATTGTAATATAGTAACCCTTGATTTTTATTAATTCCTTAAATAACATGTAGTAGTGAATCTATACTATAATTTGGAAGACGTGATAAGAGTAAACAGTATCTCTAGATGTTTGCAACAACTATGATGTTACATGAAAAACATTGATAAACTGTAATCTTGACAGTCTCAGATATCACTCATGCCACTCTGGTTTATAGCCCACATTTATTGTAAAAGAAAATGCTTAAATTTTACTTAGAGCCTTGTGATTATAAAGATGTAATCTTACTTCCATTCAACCGCCAGAGCCTCCTGAATTATTTACATATCCTTAACTTTAATTTTTTCTTACTTCAATTAATTGTCATTGTCTTCCCCCAATCTGTTTGACTTTTAAACAGTATTTATAGAATTTTGATTAAGAAGTTAGCATTTTTGATTTAGCAAAGTGTGTTACTTGTACTTCTGGTCTTGGCCTTTTAAAATATTTTCACCTTTAGGCTTTTCATATACCTGAAAATTTTTAAATGTATCTTGTAAGGAAGAGACTTAATTTTACTTTCTGCAGTATCTTATTTAATTCTTACAGTAAAGCCAACATTTTGGTAATATAGAAAACTATTCTTTTTTTCAAACACTTTTAAACATTTTTTTAAAATAATTTTTAAAACTTACAGATAATTTGCAAAAGTAATCCAGAGGGTTCCTGCATAACCTTTACCCAGAGAGCACAATGGTCAAAACTAAGAAAGTAGCATTGTATTGTTAATTTACTAAAGATTCTATTCATATTCAACCAGTTTTCCACTAGGCCTTTTTCTATCCCAGGATACAAACAGGATCCCACATTGCATGCATTTTCGTGTCTCCTTAGTATCTTCCAATTTGTGAGAGTTCATCTCTCTTTTTTTTTTCTATCATTACCTTGACATTTTTGAAGAATACTTGTTACTTATTTTAGAGAATATCATTCATTCTGGATTTGTCTGATATTTTCTGATTATTAGATTGAGGTTGCATTTTTAAGAAAAAAATACCACAGAGGTGGCATACCTTTCTCAGTGCATCTTATCAATGAAGTGAATTATGTCCATATGTCTTTATATTGGTGGCGTTAACCTTGATCACTTGGTTAAGCTGGTGTCTAGTCAGTTCTGTACTTTTATGATTTTTCCATTTTGTATTAATAAATATGGGAGGTACTTTGAGACTCTGCAAATATGCTTTCTCCTCAAATTTTTCATTCATTAATGTCAGCATTCACTGGTAGATCTTTCTTACAACAATTATGATTGTGGTATTCCAATGATAGTTTTCTATTTCTCATATTCTATATTTATTTATATTAGTATGGACTCATTCATCACTTGACCATTTTTTATTCCATTCATTATAACCCAATACTGTTATTACTTATTTTGTGACTCAAATTGTTCTAGCTTTGACCACTCAGAGCTCTTTCCAGTTGGCTCCTGTGCTCTCTGACCTGGCCCCATCCTTTTTGGAGCACTTCCTCCTTTATGGCCACCACAGGATGCCCTAGACCAGTGCTCTGCAAACTCATTAGTCAACAGAGCCAAATATCAACAGTACAATGATTGAAATTTCTTTTGAGGGCCAAATTTTTTAAACTTAAACTATATAGGTAGGTACATTGTTATTAGCTTAATTAGGGTACTCCTAAGACTTAGGAAGAGCCACACTCAAGGGGCCAAAGAGCCTCATGTGGCTCGCGAGCCGCAGTTTGCCTACCATGGCTAGGCTCATCTCATATTTTCTTGCCACAACCCTAGAATCACCAACCCTCCAAGGATCCCTGCTTTGTTTTGTTTGTTTGTTTTTTTCATCAGTGAATGATATTAGACACCAAACACTAGGCATTTAAAGATTAAAATATGTAGTGGTTTCTACCGTGCTTTAGAAAAGGGGACAGCAAATTGTATAAATGGCCAGATCACATATAGAGTTTGCAGTCCATACAGGTTCTGTTGCAACTACTTCATGATATTATTGTAACACAAAATCAGCCATAGATCATTGGTAAATGAAAAGGTACGGGTATGTTTCAATAAAACTTTATTTACAAAAGTAGGTGGTGGGCTGGATTTGATTCATACAGCTGTAGATTGCCAACCCCTGCTCTAGAATGACAAGCCATGTGCTGATTTTCTCATTATGTTTCACACTTAAAAAATAAAAACAAGGATTAAAAACCTAGTATGTTTCTTTTTTTTCTGGTGAGGAACCTTCTTAAGGATCAATCTGATTGGTGTCCTCTCCCTTACTCTCATAACCTTTCTGCCCTTGTTAGCTCAGGTTTCTGCCTACTTGAATATATCCTACCTCATGTTCTGTGCTGGGCACTGTATACTGCAGCTCCTTCAGAAGCTGCTTCAGTCTTCCCAACCCATAAATGCAGGTGACATCCCTTCTTTTTAACAATATTTGAGGCACCTCAAAAGGTATATAATTTTTAAAAAATGTTCTCGAATCCCAAAAACCTTGTTCTATGAACCATCTCAAGAATAACTAAGTCTCCACCAGTCCTTGAATATGGCTGGTAGCTTCCATTCTTCAGCTTACTTCAGATCTCCTTGACATGGCCACCTTTCTTATCAACTCTCCGTCAAAGCCCTACTTTACCTTAAGACTAGCATTGAATTTGAGTCACTCTCTGAGACCTCTGTGGGTCCCAGCTCCACCATCGTCCTCATTTTCCTGTGGATTCCTGCATGTCTTGTTGGATCCCTCACAAATGCTGTTCATCACTGTCATCGCCCTTTGAATGCATTCCCATCTCCCACAGCAGGTAATACATCCCACCCAGAAAAGAACCATGTCCTGGGCCTTCCCACACAGTTTGCAGACTCTGTCAGTGTGTGCAGCCAAAGTAGGCCTTCATACATGTCTGTGGGGAGGAACAATGGCATGCCTTAAGCCCTTACTTTCATCAAAGAGGGATATTTAAAATGAGTCTCCCCTCTACCTAATTACCTGGAACAATTTTGGAATTCCCAAATCACTTCAGAGTTCTACGCATTCATCTGAGGATTATAAACACACAAACAAGTTAGATTGTAGCAAAGCAGTACTCATTTTTTAAGCAGTGAAATATTCTGTGATATGGAAAGCAAGGGCAAGGAGACAGTCTCTAGTTTAGGGTGTCTGCTGAGAAAGGGAGCATTCATTAACAGGTCAGATGTCTATAATTTTAAGCTTACTGGAAAGCCACATAAACCGAAGTTTATTATTTTCCAAATGTTTAGGGACCATAACAGATTTCTGCATAGGAATTTTTTTTTTTACTGAGTTCTGTAGATTTTACCAAATCCAACAGCATTAGTGTTAAACATTTGGGACCTACAATGGCTAGTCTGTGCTGTTAAAAGGAAAAGTGATATATAGCCCTATACAGTGCAGACAAGCACACATGGCCCCTGGGATTCAGTGCCGAGTTTCACCTTTAGAGCAAAGGTGTTACATAACTTAAAGACATATGGACTATATTATCACCTTTAAAAGGTGAAATATTTTCCCTGTGACTCATTTCCGGATGTTTCAGCTGTTAGCATGATCTGTCAGGACAACTCATTGGGATCAAGCCAGCTTCTGTAAGATTGCTAATCTAGGTCCAAGTTTCTGAGTGTAAATAAGGTTTCTATCAGAATCTTATATGTGTGTCTGGCATTTACTTTGTAAGACATTAGAAGCACTTCATATAAACTAATTTGTGACTTAAACAATTTATATAGATAATCATAAAGCCAAAAAGAGGTTTCTCTCTTTATGAACTTGTTTCTTTATGATGCAAATATGTTTCTAATATTAGCCTATTGATGACCTCTTAATAACCACCAGGTAACTCGAAATACCAAAGGTCTTGGGTTTTATGCTTAAGACCTTCACTTGTCTATGTTTTTACCTAAAATTTTTAGACATTTGTGGAAAGAAAAGAAGCCCCATTTTGATTCTTAGTTCATACAATAAGAATAGATCAGAAAATAAGATATTTATATCAAACTAGTGAAATTCCTATTAAATCCAATGTCCAGAACCCAGGAGTCATTTTCCTAATAAAATTATCTTTAAAAATGTCCAACTATATGTATATTATCACCTTGTCCAAACCTGTTAAATAAACTTGTCATTTTCACAGCCAATTCAGGGAAGGAGTTCCTACTCCTCTCCTGGGAGACCTAGACATAACCCGCCTGGTCTCTGGGGTCGACCCCCATCTCCTCTGAAAGGCTGGCTGCATGATTTGATGGGCACAGCTGTCATTATCATCCAGCTTGGCACATGCCTCTAGGGTTTTCCCATTGAGCAAGGCTCTGAACTGTGCAGCCCATGCTTCCTCAAACCAATTATAACTTCTATGCAGTTATCTGAAATGGGGGGAGAAGATGATCAGCATCATTCCCGGCCTGGTAATGAGGAAGCGATTTTCCCTTATTATAACTGACTAAATACGTGCAGGCTGACCCTCAGGGCCCTCATCACCCTCCTCCTGTCCCTCTGGAAATCATGGTCAAGACTCACTTTTCATTTCAGATTTCCTTGACTCCTTACTTGTGTCATTTATTTCTCTTAATTCCACCCCCGTTCCAGCTTTACCTTGACTGCGCTGAATGTCTTTTCTCACTCTGTGTCCCTGCCCCACCTCGTGCTGATGTGCTGCTCATTCGGACATGATTTCTGTTTCTCGTGTTTTGCCGTTGGACTCCCTTGACACAAATTTACTGCTTGGACACCAAAGGAAGAGGATCTTTGAGCTTTAAAAATGATCCAGCAGATTCAATTCTTGCTTCTTTTTATCACTTCTAAGGCCCTTGTGTGCACTATGCTTCCTTTTTGTTCAAAGAATTTATACTGTTGTCTGGTGTTTTTTTTTTTTTTTTTTTAATTTCCTCTGTTTATGTCCTTGACAAGCCTTATATGTCTGTTTTAACCTAAAACAGTGACATCTGTTGGCGGTAAGCAGTTGAAGCATTAGTTACACTGATGATTCAGAATTTATAACCCTTTTTGTACCTTTCTATCCCTATGTAGAAGTGTAGCAGTCCCCCCTTATCTGTGGTTTTGCTTTCCTGCTGTTTAAGTTACCTGCTGTCAAACATGGTCTGAAAATATTAAATGGAAAATTCCACAAACAAACAATTCATAAGTTTTAAACTGTGTACCGCTCTGGGTAGCGTTATGAAATCTTGCATCATCCCACTCTGTCCACCCATGATGTGAATCATCTCTTTGTCCAGCGCATTCATTCTGCATACGCTACCCTCCCATAAGTCATTTGAGTGACTATCTGGGTTATTAGATTGACTATCACAGTGTTGCAGGGCTTGGGTTCAAGTAACACTTCTTTTACTTGACAATGGTGCTAAAGCACAAGAATAGTGATGCTGGCAATTCAGATATGTCAAAGAGAAGCCGTAAAGTGTAGGGGAAAAAGTAGTATAGGGTTTGGTACTCTCCATGGTTTCAGGCATTCACTGGGGGTAGGGTCCTGGAACCTATTCCCCATGGATCAGAGGGGACTGCAACAATTCAAAGACATTGCATAAACAAGTCAGTGTCCTTCATCTCTGAAGATTTGATGAGAAATTAAGTAAGACATTACAGCAAAACAATTTTGGACACCCACTTATCCACCAATGGCTCCCTCTTTCTGAAATTTAACCCTTCGGCGAAATCCCAAACTAATGAAAAGCTCTAGCCTAGTGCTTCACTCTGATGAAAGCTTATGCATTCAGATTTTGGTTTGAACATACGGAAGAGTTGAACTTAATACCTGTGTAACTTAATATCTGTTCTTCCTTTTTTTTCCTTAAGAATACAACCTTCACTTTTTAGCTAGACATATGCCAAGCTGACTAAAACCTACATTTCTGTCTTCTATAAAATTAGCCGTGTGCATGTTCTGACAAATAATATGTTAGCATATTGAATTTGATCCTATCCATGTGAGCTAATTTTAACTCAGTTACCTCTTTAAAACCCCTGTTCCTAAAATACAGTCACTTCTGAAATACAGGGGGTTAGGATTTCAGCATACGAATTTTTTAGGGAGGCACCATTTAGCCCATAGCACCGTGGAAGCATAGAGAAAATGGCAATAAGAAAGCAAAGCAAAAACAAACTAGATGGGAGAGGTGGTGACAAGAGACCATTTCTGGGTCACCCATTTAAAAGTTTAAATTGTGTCAACATTTCCAATCTCACCTCACCAGGACCGTTTGGAAACGGTTACCAGAATGTAATTACTTAGCCCAATATAAAACTAACGTTGCCAGATGTTTTCCAATTCCTGTTTTACATAGATTCTAATAGCTTAATGAATGAATTTGTTTAGCTGGGATAGTAGGATCATATGTAATTGTAGTCATTCACATATTAAACTGTAAGGAAATGGCAAATCCAATAATATTAAATCCAAGCACATCTCTCTAGGACTTGTGGAAGACATTTAAGCAAAGAGACATGGCACGTTCATAGTCCAATGTGCTTGTACCTGTCTACTTGGATTTATTGTGATTTGTCCTTGGTTTGCATGTGTTTATTTGCAGATAACAATCAGTGGCAGATGCAACAGACAACAGTGTAACTTTGAAATATTTTTTGATAATTAACTTAGGTCCAAATTCTAATAACATGTGTGAATTATTATTAGGGTACTAATGGAGTGTGGAAAATATATGCTGTTGCTCTTATCTGGTCTATTCTACTATTTTATGTTGCACATAGAGTCTTCGAGGCTGTTAAAAACAAAACAAACACAGGCAATGATGATAGTTTATGTGAGTCACAGAGAAAAGTGGAGAAGGATTCAATCCAAGCAAATGTAAATTGGTATTGATTTTACGTAATTTATGATTGAGAGTCAATTATTATAAAAAATGTCTCATTCATTAATATAGTAATTATAGGTTGCATATTAGATACAGATCTTAGGAGGAGGAACTGATAGAGTTGGTTTGGCAGTTTGAGCTGAGATTATTATTGTCAACACTGAAGGATTTGCTAAAATACCATCAAGCTGACTATCTAGAGATCTTCAAAGTTGAGCATTGAAATAAGACCATTTGAAAACCAGAGACCAGCTCAATACCAAGGAGGTAATCACTGTATCAGATGGTCCTGATGAATTAGAACCTAATGATGTAATGCCTAATGCCTGTTTATTCTACTCCTGCTGAGTTCTCTCTGACTAATATGATAACTGTGG
>NW_005874795.1:0-14230 GCF_000147115.1 Myotis lucifugus
GTCCTCCTCACACCGCAGGGAGCTGTCCCCCTGCCTTCGGGTCCGTGGCTCCCACACTGACCACCTGCCATGTCCCAGTGGCCTCGGAGCAGAGGGTTCCAGGTCCCTGTCCAGCATGTGCCACGGCCACGGAGGCGGCTGCAGCCTGGAGCGCGACTGGTCCGAGCTGAGATGTGATGTGGTGGAGCGTGCACGTGCACACAGGTCTCAGAGACTGAGCGAGAAGCATAACGGGGCGATGTCTGGAAGAGGAGACGAGCGAGGACAGTCTCCCAGAGGGCCAGACACTGAACAGACACACGTGTAAGAACGCCACGCGCTCCAGAGGACACGAGTGGCTTTCTGGCCGAGGCTGTGGGGGGTGGGGCAGGCGCAGGGGCGCTCCCAGGGCCCCTACAAAACGCTCAGCGCGCCTTCGTGGTCTGCTGGGTAACTGGATGGGTGGCGGCTGCAAGGCCTCCCCAGGCACCCGTCCCTGGGAAGTGCGGCTTCGGCCCCGCCCGGAGCCATCTGCCCCGCTGCCCCGTCGGTCGGGCCCAGGTGCTCGAGGGAAGCGCGCGGTCTCCCCTGCCGTGACGAGCAGAAGGATGCCCGCAGGCTCACGGACACAGGGCTCACCGGCCATATGGCTGGGCTTCTGACTGGCCTCGTGCAGTCCTGTCTGCAGAGCCCCGCGCCTGGTGCAGATTGTAAATGATAAGGTCGCAAGGATTAGAGACCAGTTAGCCATCATCGAGGACATATGCTGCGCATTTGGCTAATGAATGGCCGTATGCAAACACGCGCGCTAATGAGTGGCCGGCCTGGAGAGTCCCATTGCGTTTGCTGCGCTGCGACCGGGGCTCCATTGCTGAAGGAGCCAGATGCTCCATTAGGCCTGGGGCGTGCTGCGTGGAGAGCGAACCCAGCCGTCCTTGCAGGATGTTGAAGGGAACCGCCACCTGCGGAAATTCGCCCTCCGGGACATCGGTCAGCAGACCGGGTGGGGTGAGCGTCACCCTCCAGCGCTTGCAGGAGACCCCGCCTGCAGCCGATCCTCTGTCAGCCTTCGGAGTAAAGGGAAGCCACAGAGCGAAGGCTGGAGGATGGGTGGGGACCGTCGCCACAGGAATTGCCCCTTAAATGGTCCAGCAAAGAGTGAGACAGGAGGCGGGGAGGTTGGGGAGACAGGGTCGCCGCCATCAGCCACACCTGTCCCGGCTCCCCAGGCTCCCAGGTCCAGCCCGTGGCTGTCCTGGGCGGTTCCAGGTGAGCCTCGCTGCTCCCAGTCATGGCCAGGCCACGGCCACGGGCCACGGAGCCCACGGAGCCCACGGGTTCTCTGTCGGCTGTCAGTGTGAAGCGCTGAGCTGACAGTCACTCAGCATCCTTACCGGCTGGACTCACGCAGCAACCAGCCCGTGGACTTCGTCATGGAGCAGGGGCAGCAGGAGCAGGAGTGACAGGCGGGGCGACCACAGCCACTCTTTCTTTTTTTTAATGTTTTTATTGATTTCAGAGAGGAAGGGAGGGGGAGAGAGAAACATCAATGATGAGAGAGAATCATGGATCGGCTGCCTCCTGCACACCCCACACCAGGGATGGAGCCCACAACCCGGGCCTGTGCCCTGACCGGGAATCGAACCGGGACCTCCTGGCTCATAGGTCCCCGCTCAACCACTGAGCCACGCCGGCCGGGCCACAGGCCTCTCTTGACCCTGCACAGACACACAGACTCCGGAGTGACTCGAGCTGTTTCTCTGGCCAGGAACACGTTTCTGGGGTGACAACAGGTGGGCAGAGAGGGTGTTAGCCAAAGCGCTGCGATTTCCTTAAGCTTCTTTTCATGCCAGGGTTTGACAAGGGCCATCCCTGGTAACGCAGCGTGCGGGGGAGGGGACAGGCCTTCACAGCCTTGCTGCTGCACGTGGGTGGGACCAGCATCCTCCACAGCTAGCAGGTCCACAAAGGCAATCAGAACCAAGGTCCACGGGACTGGACCCAGCTGTTTCACTCCCAGACTAGAGGCCCTGTGCACGAAATTTGTGCACAGGTAGGGTCCCTAGGCCTGGCTGGCAATCAGGGCCAATCGGGGCCTTCTGGCTGCCAGCCGGGGCCTTCCTTCATTTTGTGCCACCCCCTGGTGGTCAGTGCACGTCATAGCGAGCGATCAAACTCCAGGTCTCCCAGTCGAACTCCCGAGGGGACACTTTGCATAGTAGCTTTTATATATGTAGATAACTATGCTGAAGTGGGAAATCGGCTTCAGCATCTCCATCGGCAGTCTCAGGTGGAAGGCCGTTCCCAGCAGTCCCCTCCCGAGCCCCCTCTCTTTGTTGGCGGCTCCGGGGCGGCCCTGTGGGAAGGACGCTGGGAAATGCTCTCCTGGGTGGCTGCATCGTCTGGAATAGGTCCCTGGTCCTGGGGCAGAGGGCAGCGTTCCCCATGAGCTCGTCCTCACAGCGGGTTCACAAATCCATCCAACTGGAGATCAAATGGGTCCATCCGTGCATTCGAGCAACTAGATGACGGTGTTGGAAATGGGGGTTTTCCGAGTTCCTTGAAAGGCCCCCGCGAAGTGGAAGCTAAGCCGCGGGCAGTAAGGCCTTTTCCTGGGAGCGAATCTACAACTACACTGATTTGGGGCGTAGAGGCCGGACCGGTGACAGGGTTCCGCGGGAACCTAGACGGCACTGTGCAGCCATCCTTGGTGATCGGGGTGGGATTTGAGAATCACAGAGGAGCCCAGCCGGGAAGCTGTGTTCAGCCCCCTTCACACAACTGGTCTTCAGTCCTATGGCGGGCGCGTGTGAAAGACCATCCGGGCCCGTTGGCGTTACAAGCGCAGCCGCTTAAGTCTGTGTCTCACCGTGAGAGGCTGTGATCTGAAGACGTGCACTGGAGAGACAGTCGCCCGCTTTCTTCCTTTCAAAACTGTGCTGAGTGAGTGTGTGAGGATCGAACCCCATTCCTGCTCCGGGCCCTGACTTGTCAGAACGCGTTTTGCATATGCGCGGGGCTGGTCCAGGGCGCCTTGCTGTCTGGAGTCACCGTGTTGAACACACAGGGGCTGTCACGTGTCACTGCTACCACCTTCTGGACAGTCCCCTCCCCCCCACCCCCCACCCCCCCGCCCCCCTCCCCACAAGAACATGTGCCCTCCGTTTCCGGGAAGCACAGACGTGCCCTGGACACTTGGCTGTTTCCCTTGAGGACAGCCAGGCTCCCGAGATGGCATCTGACTCTGCCTGTTGTTTTAAGACAGGACGTGCGGGCGGTGGGAGAGAAATAAATGCCGCATAATGAAGTGCTTTAGTAATAGATGTGACAGCAGGCGCAGAGGCGTGGGGCTTTCAGATAGAGATCAGGCCACTCCAAGGGTCGCACCCTCACCTGAGGGTCATTCCTGGCCGCCCCGCCTGGCCGCGGTGTGTTCCAACTGCACTGGGAGCTGGTCTTTGGATCCCCTGTCCTGTTTCCAGCGAGAACGCATGCAGCCTCTCCTCCGTGCGTCTCCAGGCCAAGCAGACGGGAACTCAGCCTCAGACGTCAATCAAACGACTATCTACTGACAGGCTCTTGCATGACAAGCGTGACGGGCAGTTCCCAGGGCGGCTCGGAGGTGCTGGGCCGTGGAAGGGGGTGACAGTGACGGCCCCTCGGCACGTGGGGGAGCCCGGTGCGGGCAGCTCTGCCGCATCCTGGGAGCTGACAGGCGAGGCCCCCAGCGAGGCCCCGTGTCTCCAGGGCGTTCACACAACAGCTCCTGTCCGTGTGCGGGGCCTGCTTCAGAGCAAGGCGCTTCACTATCACCTTGGTTTTCTACGGAATCGTGTTGTTTATAAAAATCGTAATTCTATTTAAAAACCACTTATTGTGTGTACTGTGTGCCAGGAACGGGGTGAACTACTCGTTAGCATAATGTTTCTCCTGTGCAGATGCAAAAAGCTAAAGCGAAGCGATGTTAGGGTCACACAGAGCGATGTTAGGGTCACACAGAGCAATGTTAGGTCACACAGATGATACGCGGAAGAAAGGGCTCTGGCTCCAGGGGCTCTCACGTCGAGGCTTTGCTTCCAAACACTGAACTGTACCTGATTTTAAAAATACAAGTATAGCCCTCGCCTGTTTGGCTCCGTGGATAGTGTCGACCTGCAGACTAAAGGGTCCCGGGTTCAATTCCGGTCAAGGGCACATGCCCGGGTTGCGGGCTTGATCCCCAGTGGGGAGCATGCAAGAGGCAGCCAATCAATGATTCTGTCTCATCATTGATGTTTCTATCTCTCCCTCCCTCTTCCCTCCTCTCTGAAATTAATAAAAATATATGGGACACCGGTGACACTGCCTGACATGTAGGCCTGTGTAAGTGGGTGTGTGAGTGGGTGTGTGTATCTATAGATCTGATTAGAAGCAACATGTGGAAACCGAGTTATCTTGGCTGGGAGCAGGGATGTGTGTGTGTATATATATATTTATATATATCTGACCTCCTCGATTGTTAAATGGCATTTAAATATATGTATACACACACATCCCTTTTTAAAAAAGTACAAGTATCTACTGTGTGATGTCACGTATTATAATAGGCTGTTGTCTCACACGTTGTCCAGGTCCAAGACTTTATTTATCCTAAACGTGACTATTCAACACAGTCATTGCCAGGCAAAAACAGGACTTTCATGGTAAGAATAGTGGGCTATTACCTATTAGAAAAAATAAAAGTAATGCTATTGAATGTATCATTTATGAGTAGTGGTTCGCACTGTTCCTGGCACACAGTATGCCTCACTCCGGGCACCTCGGGGGAGCTCGTTATAGCAGCTGAGTGAGACGTTGGCCCCAGCCTCCCAGGCAGCTAACCCCAAAGGGAAAACTGTATTGAATTACCAGGTTCATTGTCGGGTCAAGGGAACAGGCGCCCCCTGGCGGGGATGCACTTGGTCCGGGGGTTGGATTCCAAGAGGAGCTGTCCTGTGGGTACTTGGAAGTAAAAACAAACGTGGACAGAAATTTGAACGACAGTTTTGCAAATCACGTAGAAAATTCAGATAGTTGTGGTTTTTCACATCAGTCCTTTCGAAAACGAATAACTGACCTAAAAAAATAAACTGACCCCGTGGGATTTTTTATGGGAACTGAGGATCCCAGCGAGAGGCAGAACCATTTGGAAATTATATAGAGATAGAGAGAGAGAGAGAAAGAGAGAGAGAGAGAGAGAGATAGAGAGAGATGATGTGGATATAGATATAGATATAGATATAGATATAGATATAGATATAGATATAGATAGATATAGATATAGATACAGGCAGTCCTTGGATTATGTCGGACTCGATGTCCGTCGTTTCGTGGTTACATCACCATCTCCCATTTATTTATAAAAAAAAAAAGTTCCATCATTTCGACGTATGTGCAGATGTGCTTTATGTTTTTTATTATTTATTTACCACAAGTAGAGGTTAGGAATTGTTATCTTTCTTTTACATTTTTTTTACTGTTTCACTTCATTACTGCTGTGTCTGTGCTCCATGTGAGTGACGTAGGTGCTTATGTAGGTGGGTTCCGACTTACAGCAAAAATCACGTTACGTCGCCATAGGAACGGATCTCCCACATAACCCGAGGACCTACTGTATAGATATAAATATAGATGTAGATATAGATATAGCTATAGATATAGATATAGATATGCTCAGATGTCCACACAGATCTATAGATGCATACAGATATATTGATACCTCATTATCTGTATCTATATTGACATACCTAGAGAGAGGGATTGGTTGCAAGGAACTGGCTTCTGTGGTCGTGGGCGGCTAGGCAAGCCCCAAATCCACAGGACAGGCCGCCAGGAGGGTGCGGGGCCTCAGGTGTCGCTGAAGCTGTTGGCCACGACGGCCTCTCTTCGTGGGGCGGCCTCCGTCCTGCTCTTGAACCTTTCAGTGGTTGAGCCAGGCCCGTGCGGCCTGACCGGGGTGTCTCTCTCCAGGAAAGGACCCGGCACAGGCCTGTAGACCTACAGATCCCTTCACAGAAACACCCGCCAGCGAGGATGAAGCAGCCGGGGCTGTAAACTAGCCACGCAGACGCACAGAGCGAGCCTCGTGGAGCCAAGATAACTCGGTTTCCACATGTTGCTTCTCATCAGACCTAACGAGGGGGAGAGCTCAGAGAGCCACCGAATAGGCATGTATTGCTCTTATAATTTTTTAAAGGCTGTAAAAATTAGTTGTTAAAAAATTAAGCATTAACTGTTTTGGTCCAAATAACGTACGAACGAATGTCGTAGTAACTTAATAGTCATTTGGGGAGAAAATAGCTCAAATAAACTGAAAGAAATATATGTTTTTATTTTGTTCTTAAACAGCTACATCTCCTGCTCCAGACAGATGTTGTCATGTGGTTTCTTGCTGATGCTCTAAGCACAGGAACCTCTGAAAACCCAGCTTGGCAAACACAGGGTGTCATTAAGAGGGTGGCAGCACGAGGGACATGGACACCGCGACCTGCCTTTGTCAGTAATTCACACGGTCCCCAGCAGGTGTCGAGTGTCCCTGTGTGTGTGCCTCAAAAATTTACCAACACCGTTGGACCCTGGGAGCTTGTTGCGGCACCCCAGGGTGCCTTGGGGCACAGTTTGGGAACTGGAGCCTAAGCATTTTTACAAGCGCTTTGTGGACATTCTTGAGTTCTGGATGATGAAATTTAAAACCCAGCCATTTTGTAATCAAATCCGACCTCCTAGATCAGTGATGGCGAACCTATGACACGCGTGTCAGAGGTGACACGCGAACTCATTTTTTTGGTTGATTTTTCTTTGTTAAATGGCATTTAAATATATAAAATAAATATCAAAAATATAAGTCTTTGTTTTGCTATGGTTGCAAATATCAAAACATTTCTATATGTGACACGGCACCAGAGTTAAGTTAGGGTTTTTCAAAATGCTGACACGCCGAGCTCAAAAGGTTCGCCATCACTATCCTAGATCCTCATTCTGTGTGAGGCTGGAGTTATTTCCGTGAGGAAGCCGCTGCTTGCTGGGACTGAATTTCCGTTGTCCTCTCTAATAGAGGCGCAGGGCCACGGGCATCGCGGCAGATCCCCACAGCGTCGTTTTGCCGCTGCGTGCCTTCTGCCACATGGAAGTGGTGGGCTTAGCTCCCGCCTTTCCGTGTTGTACTTTATCGTTGGTCCTCCGGCCCTGTGTGAAAGGGAACTTCATGTCTCTGTCGGAAAAGGCCTCTTTCTTCTGACAAACTGATGGAGCTCCGGGGTGTTCCTGCACCGTGAAACTGATTTCCTGTCTCATCCACTGGCTAATAGGACGTGACGTGTGTGCCCTGCCAGGCCCCGGCAGCCCGGCCTCCACAGGAAGCAGCAGGCGAGACCACACAGTGAGCTCTGCTGAGTGACGGGACAACACAGCCACAGGGCCACACAGAGTGACAGTCACACAGCCACACTCAGTCACACACGGCCACACTCAGTCACACACGGCCACACTCAGCCTCACGCACAGTAACAAACACACAGTCACATTCACAGCCACACTCACAGTCTCACACACGGTAGCAAACACACAGTCGCACCCACAGTAACAAACACATGGCCACACACACAGCCACACTCAGTCACAGTCACACTCACAGTAACAAACACATAGCCACACTCATAGCCACACTCAGTCACATTCACAGCCACACTCACAGTATCACACATAGTAACACACAGCCACACTCACAGTCACACTAACAAACACACTGCCACACACACAGCCATACTCAGTCACACTCACAGCCACACTCACAGCCACACACACAGTAACAAACACCGTCACACACAGTAGTAAGCACATGCTGTTTGTTACACACACACAGTGGCACACAGTTACACAGGACAGCACATAAGAGCGGCATGGTAGGTCTCAGACAAACCCAGGATGAGCAAATATATTAAAAAAAGAAAAACGTAGAGGACATTCTAGGATCCGATTCGCTCTCTGTTCATGGATTACTTTCCGCTCAGGGGAAATGAAACCCTGGTGGCATTGATTTGCTTGACGACATCCTAGCACACGCCCTCTCTCACCAACCTAACCCTTCAGTTTTTTTATCGATTGACTTTGGAGAGAGAAACACCAATGTGTTGTTCCACTTACTCCTGCATTCACTGGTTGCTCCTTGCGGAGATCGAACCCAAAATCGTGGCGCGTGGGGATGACGCTCTAAGCAACTGAGCGACCCAGCAGGGCCCAACCTGAGCCTTAGGTTCGTACCCCACCCAGCGTGGGTCTGTCTTGGTGCCGTGAGAAGTGGCTGTGAGACTGGTCCTCAGAGAGGGGCGGCCACGGGGGGGTTGTGGACGCCTGCGGGGGGCTTTCCTCTGCAGCGTGCCTTTATGTCAAGTCCTGAGGTTTCGGTCGTCCCCGGTGAGCAGCTAAAACAAGAAACTGGACCCAGCGAGGAGGCGCCACAACCTGAGGGGAACTGTCTGGGACATCTGTCCTCTGAGGCAGGAGGGACGGACGGGGATGGTTTAGGGATGAAGCTGATTGTTTCCTACATCCTGTTGGTTTGGGTTTTTCTTTATCCGTTCAAAGCATCTTACCTTAAGCAAAACAGCTAACTTCCTGGCTGATGCGCAGTGTTCACTAGAGAGCTTTCAAGTTTCTAGAACTTTGCGTTTTCCAGAGAGTCACCTGTTGCCCTAGAGTCACCTGTGCCCTAGAGTCACCTGTGCCCTAGAGTCACCTGTTGCCCTAGAGTCACCTGTGCCCTAGAGTCACCTGTGCCCTAGAGTCACCTGTGCCCTAGAGTCACCTGTTGCCCTAGAGTCACCTGTGCCCTAGCCGTCACCTGTTGTCCTAGAGTCACCTGTGCCCTAGAGTCACCTGTTGCCCTAGAGTCACCTGTTGCCCTAGAGTCACCTGTGCCCTAGAGTCACCTGTGCCCTAGAGTCACCTGTGCCCTAGCCGTCACCTGTTGTCGGCAAAAACACCCCCCAAAACTCTGTGATTGAAAACAGCCGCAGTCTGGCTCCGTTGCTTCATTTTGTTTTCCGCACAACCCTGTCATTTGGGCAGAGTCCTGGGAAGACAGTTTGCTCCTTGAGGGGTCAGCTGGGGCCACTTGGCCCGGAACCAGAGGGTCCATTGAAACGGGGCTCAAACACGGCCGGCTGTCCACTCCGAGCTCAGCGGGGCTGGAAGGCTGAGTGCCTCCCCACGGGCCTCCACACAGGGCCTACCCATGGAGTCACCCCCCGGCAGCTGGGCTGCCGAGCCAGCACCCCGAGAGAGGGCTGCGAGCTGTGTGCTCCCACAGCTGGCGGAGCCCCTCTGACACCCGTGTGCTCCCCAGAGCTGGCAGGAGCCCCTCTGACGCCCATGTGCTCCCCATAGCTGGTGGAGCCCCTCTGACACCTGTGTGCTCCCACAGCTGGCGGAGCCCCTCTGACACCCGTGTGCTCCCACAGCTGGCGGAGCCCCTCTGACACCCGTGTGCTCCCACAGCTGGCGGAGCCCCTCTGACACCCGTGTGCTCTCGTCTTCCTGCAGCTCGTCTTCTGCCGCGACTGTAAGGACGCCTACCACGAGGGGGAGTGCAGCGCCCTGGCCGCCGCCTCTGGGGCAGCCGCTCAGGTAAGGTGCCCTCGTCCTCCTCGGGCTCAGAGTGTGGGTGGGAGGGAAGAGCTCTGTCCTGAAGGTCCTGGAGGGTTCCACTCGGAATCAACAAGAACCGGGCCGGGCGCCTGCAGCCTGGGAAGGGGCAGTGGCTCCTGGGCCATCGGATCCTTCCAGAACCTCGCCCCTCGGGGTGGAGCCGCAGACTCCCCGTGTGGGGGCGCAGGTGCTTCCATGGCGTGTTTCCCAGAGGTGCAGGGGGTAGGGGTGAGGGACACAGCAGATCAGAGAGTCCGCACAGGAGACATAACACCAGGCAACCACCCCTAAGTCGGAGAATCCATACTCACCTCATGCTTATTCCTTTCAAAGACGTCTTTGCTTAGACTCTGGCAGAAATGCCTCCATGAATGAAATGCTAGAAGTGTTATGCGACGCAGGGATATCATGGTTGTTTACAACGTGGTGAACTATGCTGGGTGGGGGTTCAGCCTCAATCAGTAAGAGCGCTGTACGCTGAGCCTCTCTGGGCTGCATCAGGCCTCAGGGAACGCAGCTACGTTCTTTCTTATTTATTAACTACTAGAGGCCTGGTGCACGAATTAGTGCACCAGTGGGGTCCCTCGGCCTGAAGGCCGGCGAGATCAGGCCGAAATTGGCTCTCCAACATCCCCTGAGGGGTCCTGGATTGTGAGAGGGCACAGGCCAGGCTGAGGGACCCCAGTGGTGTACAAACGGGGCCGGGGAGGGATGCAGGAGGTTGGCCAGCCGGGGAGGGACCGTGGGAGGCCTCCAGGGCATGTCTGATGTGTCTCGCTCAGTCCCAATTGGACGGACCCCAGCAGCAAGCTAACCTACCGGTCAGGAGCTTCTGCCCGAAGTGGTCAGTGCACATCATAGCGAGCAGTTGAGCAGCCCTTACCATATCATTAGCATATTACAGTTTGGTTGAACGGATGACTGGACACTTAGCATAATAGGCTTTTATTATACAGGATGATCCATCCAGCCTCAGGGGAAAGGACTCGCTCCTTCAGCACAGCCGGCGAGGTTGCTCATTCTTCTCTCCTGATAGAGACGTTAGCAAGGGTTTAAACGCCACATCTGCCCGGATAAATCCTTCAGTCGTTTTATTGACAGGAGCTTCATAAATCAACATAAAAATTCCAGAACATTTTAATTTTACTCTAGAGAACTTTAAATGTCTGAATGCTGCAAAGTCAGAGCGTAAAGAAGTATATCCCTGTATGCCTTCTGCAGATGTATTTATTCAGTATTCGTGTAATTAAATACACATAACTGGCGCGCTCGGGCTTCTCACCAGCCTCTGAAGGCTGGCCCGAGACACTGGGATGTTCAGCTGAATTGCCGTTTCCGTAGCAGAGGCGGCAAAGCTCTCTCTGCTGACTTTGTCTTGGCCCAGGAGCATTCACATGGGAGCCCACTGGGTAGTGATGTCAGGCTGGATAATGACCTTGAGGCCACCCTGCCCTCGCCTCGGGGTCACTGTGCCCTGAGGGTGGAGCCTGGGGCCCTGGGAAATGGACTTGGCCTTGCACCTTCCAGCCATATCCTGTGATGGCCACAGGCATGAACAAAGGCTTCCAGGAAGCGATGCTCCCACACCTGTTTGTGTTAAAGCAGTGGGAGTCAGTAAAGAAGAGCATAGTCTAACACAGTGGTCAGCGAACTGTGGCTCGGCAAACCGCGGCTCGCGAGCCACATGCGGCTCTTTGGCCCCTTGAGTGTGGCTCTTCCACAAAATACCGACTTCTGCACATGGGCCATGAAGTTTCAATCGCACTGTACGTGCGCGGCCGCACGTGGTATTTTGTGGAAGAGCCACACTCAAGGAGCCAAAGAGCCGCACATACTGTATACACCACATACACACACACACACACACACACACACCAATACACAAAACACACATTCTATGTACACCACATATGCACACACACTACACACACACTACACACACACACACCACCAATACACACACACTATGTATACCACATACGCAGACACTACATAACTCTCACCACATGCACACACTCACCACACACAGTTATCACACACACACCACATACACAAAACACAGTACATAACTCTCACCACATGCACACACAATACACACATACACACCAATACACAAAAAACACACATACTATGTACACCACATACATACACACTACGTAACTCTCACCACATGCGCGCGCGTCCACACACACACACACACACACACACACACTCACCCTGAGACTGATCTCTGCCTGGGGAGCATGGAGGGCCGCCTGCAATTCTTTGCGTCGCTCAGTGCAGGAGGGGAAGCACCTGCTGAGCGCCTCTCGTCCACCAGATGGCGCTGCCTCCCTAAGGGAAATGAATGGAACGTTTTGCAAGAAATGGTGGCCCAAAGCGAAATGACCGGAAAGGAGTGTTTGCCATTTTCAAACGACAGCAGGACTGTTTCCACGGGAGCGTTTCTGGGCAAAGACGGGCTGGGTCCCGGCTGCTGGAACCCCTCCAGCCCCTCAGTGATGAAGACGGGGCGGGACAGGCATGCTGTCGTCCGCAGGGGCGTGTAGACTCCGGGGGGAGCTGGATCCCGCTCTGTCCACGCACCCCCTTTCCCAGGAAGCACGGCGCTCACACTGGCCACGCTGGTCTCCACGTTCGCGTCATGCCGTCAGCAGGACCAGCTGTGCGTGTCTCCTCCGCCCGCCGTGGCCTGGAGGAATCCGAGGCCAGGCATGTGGTTGGAAGCCGAGCGGGCCTGGTCTTGAGAATGAGTCGGGCCTGGCCGGCTGCAAGGGTCCCCTTCGCGTCCACCTGGCGAGGCCGCGGTGCTCGGCTGTCGGCGAACACGGGTCCGGGTGCTGCTGGAAGGGGGTGGAAGGTGTGGTTGCCGTCGGTTGGCTTTACGTCAAGGGGTTGCTCACAATGGGGTGGGCCTCACCCGAGCAGGTGAAGGCCTTGGGAGCAAAGACCGAGGGTCCCCAGGTAAGACGGGATTCCGCCTCAAGGCTGTCACGGAGACGGCCGCGGCCCAGCCTGCGGGCCTGCCTTGCAGACGTGGAACCACCAGCTCCCACAGCCCCGTGAGCGGTTCCTTCTATAAACCCATGTATCTTCTATGTGCCCATGTCTGTCCTGCCCGCTCTCCCTCCGAGATCCCTGACAGGCACGCGCGCTGTGATCGTCACTGTGAGCCACGCTCGCCTCATCTGCAAGAGGAGGTGGTGACGTGCGAAGGATGTAATGAGGCGATGCCTGCGTCCGTCTCGCTCGGGGCCTGGCGTTCACAGTGAGCAGAGCAAGGCGCTGTGTCCTCTCTCACCCGCATCCCAACACGCCCACCCCACGCCCACAGGGCGCCTCGGGCTGGGCCTGGCAGCGTGGGAGAGGGCGCACAGCCCTCCTACCTGTGCCCACAGCACACAGACGTCCCGCAGGCGGGGCCTCTCACAGGGTCCCCACAGGCTAGCTGCACGCGTGTCACCCGGACATTCCTGGGCCCCGCCCAGACCCACTGGTGTGACCCTGGGGGGGCGTGGGGGCTGCAGCAGCCTGTGCCCGGCCAGGTCCTCGGGCGACGCCCCCGACAGGTGGAGGACACTGCCTGTCACCGTGGCAGCACCGCGGGCGCGGGCCTTGTTGGGTGCGCCTG
Organism: Myotis lucifugus; assembly: GCF_000147115.1. Lineage (NCBI taxonomy): Eukaryota > Metazoa > Chordata > Mammalia > Chiroptera > Vespertilionidae > Myotis > Myotis lucifugus. The sequence goes on from NW_005874795.1 coordinate 13,274, forward strand.
TCACCCCTTGTTTCCGACGTGTCCCTCGTGCCCGGGCGCCACCCGCTCCCAGCGCGGCGGCTGGATGAATGGGTCCCTGTACCAGTTCCCGCAGGAGACAGGGCCTGCTCTGTCCCAGAAGCGCTCGCTCCGCACAAAGGCCGAGCTGTGTCCTCTGCTCGGGGTCCTTGACCGCAGCGGCGTTCCCAATGCCCAGTCCCGTCTGTATGGTCAGTTTGAGGCAGGCATCTGGGGGGTCCGGGACCTGGAGGTCCAACACCCGCTGTGGTCTTGGCTTCGCCCAGGAAAGAGCTCAGGTGCAAGCCAGCATGGAGTTCAAGGTGAAAGAGGGCTTACGGGTGAAGCAGCGAGACTGCGTGGCTACTCCACGGGCGGAGCAGCTACTCTCCTCGCCAGGGAAGGGAGACCCCAACCGTCTCCAGAGCCTGAGCTTATGTATCTGCTCGTGGCTGCTGTGGAGGGTCCTGGGATGGGGACAGAGAGGGAAACGCTGGTCTATCCTCGGCCTTGAGTTTCCTTCCTGGTGAGGGTGAGCGCCAGGGGTGGGTGAGGCTGTCCCTCAATCTGTGCAGGGATTTTCTTTGCCCGAAGTTCCCTGTGGTCAGCCCGCCTCCCTGACCAGCCGAGTCCCGTGTCGGGCAGCCCGCAGCAGGCCCCCGACTTAACTTGTTGGCCTTGGTTCACGTGCGTGGTTCTCGTGCGTCTCTCCTGTATTAATGCTGATTACCGACCCGAGCGAGCCTCGAACCAGAGATCCCTGTGACCTTATCTTCCTTCCTTGCTTAAGGCAGACTTCCCTGTTCATCGATTTGTAACAGTAGTTGAACACAAAGCATTTTAAAATTCCCAACAAATGACACATTAATAACCTTGTTTCTTTTTTAAAAAATTCTCACCCAAGGATATGTTTTTTATTGATTTTTAAGAGAGAGGAAGGGGGGAGAGAGAGAAACACCG
>NW_005874796.1:0-14230 GCF_000147115.1 Myotis lucifugus
GGGGTTTTTTTGTGGAGGGGAAATAAAATTTGGTGGAGCTGAGTCTCGTCCTCTCTTGTAAATTTTTTTTGCCGTATGCGGCCCCCACCTGGCGGCGTCTGCCTGGGTCATGTGGTGGAGCCTACTGCGAAAAAGGAGCCAATGGTCCCAGCCTGTGGTTTAGTCTGCGTGTGTTCCCGGAGGTTGGAGGATACTCGTGGGTCCCTGTGTATGTGCAAGCATGAATCCCCATTGTGTCTATTCTCTGCGCCAGCACCTCCCATCCTCGCAGGATGGATGAATGCAAATGAAAGCCTCCCGATGCTGGCAGTGTTCCATGCTGTTGTCCAGCACAGGGACTACTGTTGGTCAAGACCCTCACCCCCCCGCAAATCATCCCGGTCCCTCCCCTGCCCCCCTCTTCCCCGATAATGTGCCCGCGCCCACTCAGTGCACCTCCTGATGTAGTGCCCTTCCTCTTACAGATGACAGTGTCCCTTGTGTGCCTGTTTGGGTTTGCTTGGAGCCTGAACACTCCAGAAATAAATGAAGTCCATGTTTTGAAGCTGACTGAGTCTACTTCTTTGCGCCTTCACCCCTTTTTCCCCCTCCAATGGCCCTTCAACCTGTGAAGTTGAGGCCAACTCCCAGGGGATGCAGCGTGAGTATGGCCCATGTCGTAGAGCAGCCTCTGTAAAAAGCGTGATCAAGAGGATGGATTTGTGGTCTGTACGCACCAGTGTCATCTCCCACTGCCCCCACCCCACCTTGTATGTGTGTCATTAGTCCTTGTGTGTTGCTGGATCTTGTTTTGTCATCCTGTGTGTGTGCAAGCACGTCCTTCCCTGCCCCCCCCACCTTGGTCCATTCTACTGCTGCAGTGTGCTGTGCCCAGTGGCAGAATTACTGTTGGTGTCCCCTTCTCCCAAGGGTGTTTCTCCAGTGTTTTCCCTCAGCCCCATGCTGCCCTGTGATGCCCACCTCCACCGTCACCATTGCCACGTCCCAAGTGCTTTTTGAAGGAGGAATGTGCTGGTGTATGTCTTGCCCCAGAGCTTGGGCTTATGTCCCTCAGAGGTCTTTCCTCATCTCCCTGCCTGTACCTCATCCACATCTACTGTGTCTTCTGGTCTGTTACGTGTCCTGCCATTGTACCTTTTCCCCCAGTGCCCACCCTCACATAGCATCTTGTCCGTCCCCAACGTTCAATGGAGTCACTGGGTGACAGTCAAAAGGGTTGTGGGCAGAGGGGCAAGGACAGGGACAGGCAAGGAAGTGAGCATGGCAGAAGCTGGGGCCAGGGGTTCATGGCAGGTCTCATGGAGCACAAGGGGTTGGTGCGAGGCCAGGCTGGTCTTTGGAGTCCTGGGTGGCTATTGCAGCTTCTCGGGGATGGAGGGTGCAGTTGAGCTTGCTCCTTCCTGGCTTTGCTCTTTCAGGTTCATGTGTCCAGTCCCCTTCCATGTCCCTCCGCTGTGGGTGTTGGCGGGCAGTTCTGCCTGAGGGTGTCTTAACCGAGGAAGTTGCCTTTCTGCAGCATGTTCTCCAGGCATTGGGCTCCAGCAGCATCATCATGCTTCCTGGAACCTTTTCTCCTGTGTGCTGGAAAGGGACTGGGCCTTGGTCACTACTTTTGCCCTGTGAATGTCCATGCCCTGGCAGTGCCAGGGCAACCATTATGTCCTGCACCTGTCCCCCACACAGCCACTCCTGTTCTTCCCACAGCAGTCACCGAGAAGGCTCTCCAGGTCCCCTTTTCCAACCTCAGCTGGTGTCTGTCCAGAAGCTGCCTATCAGGCTTCCCGTCTCCCTGGTGCCTTGCAGCTCAGCCCTCCATCTGTTTGGAGACAACCCCCACCACTCACCTCTTCGTCTGTCCTCTTTCTAGCTCTGCTTCTCTTCCCAGGAACCGTGTTCCCTTTTCCCCCATCTTCCAGAATCCTGTTGGAGTGACCATTGCAAGTGTGAGGCTCCACCAACGCCTCCCAGGTTCCGTGTCATCTCCCCTAAATCCCATGGACTTTTTGGGGGAGCATTCCTTCCTGTGCTGTGACCCCAGGGATGCTGGTTGCTCCTCCTCTGGAGCACAGCCTACTCTACCTGCCTCCCTCCTGTGCCTTCCCCCCCCATCCCGCCACGGAACGTTGCAGCCTCCCCCCCCCCCAGTCCCACAACCTGTTTATGTGCCTTCTGCCCTTAATGGTGGCTCGTGCTCTCTCGCTGCAGTGCCGCTGTCACGCACTCAGCTGCGATGGGTGCCCAGTTGCTCCCTCTGTGTTCATGCACAGACACTCACCTCCTTGCTCAGCAGCGCATGGATGTGAAACCGGCAATTGGACTCAATCCCCTCCGTCAGATTGCATTTCCAAGGAAGCCATTGCATTGTCCTCCTCAGCCCGGTCTGCTTTGATCCCCAGGAGCTGGCCCAGCTGTGAATTAAAGTGAGTCAGCATTGTCCCCCCTGCAGATTGCCTGTCCACGGTTTTTGTTGCCATCAAGGTGTTCCTGGATCATGGCATAGTTTGTGGTGGGTGCAGCACATTTCCTTGTCTTACCGGCCATCTGGTGTCTGCATTCTCATAGGTCTCCAATGTGGCGAGCATGGTTTTTGCCTGCTGTGTCTGCAGATTTCTGCGAGCCCAACAGCTTTCAGCAGGAAGTCAGGTAGGTGTGCACTTGCCTTGAGGATCTCTGTCTGCTGCTGCTGGTTCCAGGAAGCGTTCCATTGCTGGGTCCCTCGGCCTCACAGTGGCTGTATCCCCAATGGAGCTGCTGGGATTCTGGAGGAGCATGTGTCAGGATTGTTAGCCCTGTTTCCCTTGGCATCACCCGGGAGTGCTAGGGGAGCAGGTGCAGAGCCTGCACGGAGAGGGGTGGGTACAGTGGAATTCAGCAGCGGGCATCTCAGGCAGCACACACAGGGAGCACTTGTGGAGCGCGTGGGGGAGCGTTTGGGGATTCTTACTTACTTGTTTCTCAGGCTGACCTTCTCCTCTGCTCGCAGCGCTACCTCAGGTTTCTCTGGTCCCCCACAGGGATCTTTGCGGTCCCAATCCACATGGGCTGTGCAGTTACCGGGTGGATGTGCAGTTGTTGCACTTTGTTTTGCCGTGCACAGGCAGTGTTCATGTGCATCTCATAGCATCCCCGCATTGCTTGGCGCAGGCTGAGATGCTGTTCCATTCAGCCGTTGTCCTCATCCGGTTCTCAGCGCTGGGAGTTTTTGTCCCCAGCAGCCTTCTGGGTGCCATTTTGGAAAGTGCGTCTGCTGCTGCCTTCTGAGGCCTTCTTTGTGGGGTTCCAGTCCCTTACATGCGCTGTGTGTGGCATTTCCCCATGAGCTGCTCTCTTCATTTATCCGTTATGCCCTCCAACATCTCCAAAGCAGGTTCTTGGGCCCCTAGGAACACTGCGGAGCTCTGCAGCTGGTAGGATGGGGCCATTTATGTGCCTGGACCACGTCCTCCAGCTCGCATTTGTGTGGTCCAGGGTCTCTGCTCAGATTCTCATGCACTGGTTTCCCCAGTGAGCCGTAGCCGCCCGTCCTTCCCCTCCAGTTCTCCATGGTCCTTCCTCCTGTGATTCCCTTACGTTACTGGAGATCCCCCCCCCCCCTTAAAGAGTGCAGTTCGAGTTCAGTCAGATTCTCCGCAAAGGCAAGGGAGGGTCCCCCCCAGAATGCAAGGAATAACTTACCCAGGGTTTGCCGGATGCGGCGGGAAGCTTGTAGGGCTCACGGGGCTCCTTGCTGCACCCCAGTATCGATTGACAGAGCATGCAGCGCTTCCTTGACCTTCCTTGGAATTTTCCCTCGACTATGGCAAGTCCTGTGTGTGATGATTCTAGTCGCCTGTGCCATGACTCTGTGTGGGAGGCTCTTTGGGTACCTGAGCGGGCGGTGCTCAGAGAGGAAGGCAGCCATGGTGTGCAGAGGGGATGAGGAGGGTGCACCTTGCTTTTATCGGGTTCCCTCAGAAGGAAGCTACGTCACTGGTTCTCATTGTTACTTATTGGGTGTTAGTTTAGGGGCGTGGGCCAGAATTCAGCTTTCCCCGCCAGGATGGGGGCTGCCTGCTTGCGAGAGCTCTTGCCTGCAGGTGAGCTTCATCTCAATCACAAAGAGCGACCGCCCAAGCGCGCCTTTTCTGGCTTTCCAGGCACCGGAAGCAGGGAAGCCCCGACACACAGTTTACGACACAGTTTACGGCTCTGTCGTCTTTGCTGCCCAGAGACAACGTGAGTGCCGTCGGGGGTGAGGTTGAGGAGCTGGGAATGCAGTGCTCGTCCTGGGGAGAGGGAGCTATTCCCACTGCACGGCACAATGGGTTGCTTCAGGGGAAGGTGCGTGTATTGTCCTGTCGGTCGCTTGGCGCCTCCTTTGCTTTTGGCTTCAGCTCCTCAGAGAAAGGGCCCTCGGGCGTGTGTTGGAGGCTGAGGCGAGCGCGCGGCAGGCCTCCATTGAGTGGCTGCAGGTGAGCGGGGCAGAGCGCGGGAGGAAGGAGGAGCGGTGAGTGAGTGTGCTGAGGTGCTAGGTGGACCCGTTGTCCAGTGGCTTGCTCACAGTTTGGGCAGGTGTGGGGCTGCTTCCCTTTCTGGTGCGAGCTTCATGCCAGTGGGTGTGCAGTGTTCTCGCGGTTCATTTTCCAGGGTTTCCAGTCCGCTGTCTCCAAGAGAATAGACTTTCAGGAGTGCTTTGCTCCTTCTCCTGTGTGGGGCCCTTTTTTGGCCTGTCACTCATTTCCCTTTGCTGGCATGTGCTCGTGAATTACATCGGTTACATTGTGAGATCGTGCCTGACTGTGCTCTGTGTGTGCGGACAGCCATCTTTCTGCTTTGCTCCCCTTTCTGGGGCTTTTGAGGCTTGTCTGCGTGCTCCCTCTTTTCCTTGAGCTTGTGGTAGATTGAAGGCGGAGAGGAGTGTGTTCACTTTTTTCGTCCTTGTTGTTTTCCAGCCAAAGACACCAGTCGTGTGGGTGCAAAGCTTCTATGTGCTATTCCACAGGGAGTGATGAAGGGTGGCTCGGTGTTGTCATTTCAGTGCAAACTTCCACTCACTCAGTGCTTGCCTCCCTTGAGGACCTGTAGTTGTCCCCACTACCCCCAACCCTTTCTTCCTAACAGGTTTCCATGGAGAGGCTTGCTTTTGCTTAGGGGTCATGATGGGCATTGCTCTGGCTTCGTGTCTTCAGGTTCCCACCAGGGGCTGTGCACTGCTCTGCCTTGTCCCACTTTGCTGTTTTCCTGCTATTTCCTGCTTTTCTCATGCTGCTTCCATGGTGACATTTGTTTTCCGGCCACATGTCGTGTTGGCATGCTCCTTCTGGATCAAGTCTCTTCTGTGATGGGGCCACAGAGGTCCTTGGCCCCCGTCCCATTGACAGCCCCTGTTCTACTCCTGGTCTTCAAGAGTGGCGGGAAGCCGTCCCTGCATTGCAATTGTGAGAAGGGTGAGTTCCACAGTCAGGGATGCCGCTGCCTGTTTCCATGGTTTCTGCACTTTGTCGGTGATGACATCTAGGTGTTATCCCAGCAAGGGTAGCAACTGCCACTGCTGTGTGAGCCCCTTTGGCCATTTCTTCATGTTGAGGTTTCTGAGTGTTCACTTGCGTGCGGTTGCTGCCTGTGTGGGCTCCTCATTGGCTCCGCGTGCGTGTGCTTTTTGGTTCACGTCATGCTTCTGAAGAGTGGTCAGCATGTTGTCCTGTTTAGGCATTTCCTGTCTATGATTCCTGATGTCATTGCTGGTTTATGATTTGCCGTGCGTGTTTACGTGCTGCTGTCCGACGTTGGCCTGTCACTCTTCTCCACTTAGTCACCGATGTATGGTTTTGCATTGCAACTCATAGCGTCTGCTGTGTGCTGTTCGAGGGTTGTTCCGGATGTCTCCGCACTGCTGTGCTTCCACAGCTCTGAGTGTTGGTTCTGTTCCTCTGCTGCCGTCTGGTGGCTATCAGTGGGATGGCGCAGTATTTCAGCAGCGGTGGGGAGCTGGTGGTGTGCTGTTGCCCTCTTTTTTTCTTTAAATATATTTTATTGATTTTTTACAGAGAGGAAGGGAGAGGGATAGGGTTAGAAACATTAATCAGCTGCCTCCTGCACACCGTCTGCTGGGGATGGGCCCGCAACCAAGGTACATGCCCTTGAGTGGAATCAAGCCTGGGACCCTTCAGTCCGCAGACTGACGCTCTATCCACTGAGTCACACCAGTTAGGGCCTGTTACCCTTTCTTACTGCATTGATGTGTTGAGAGCATTTTGAAGGCTGCCTATGACATGCTTGCCTGCCTTCCTTCCTTCCTTCCTTCCTTCCTTCCTTCCTGTTTGTCTGTATGCCTGCCTGGAAGTACCTCAGCTGATGTGAGTGTGTCGTCTGTCCCTGTTTCCTGCTATGTTGGGTGTGTTTTGGGTGCTGGCGTTCTGCTGTGCTCAGGATGTCTGCTAACTGAGTACAGTAAGTCTTTCTCTGACTGCTGTTCTTCTCCATAGCCTCTGCAGATTTGTTTCGCAGTTTCCCCTGCATCTCACAACTTTTTTTTTTTTTTACCCTTGGGGTCTAACATGCCTCACATGCAGTCTGCAGTGCATTTTCTCTGAGGTGCCCCATCACAGTCGTTTGGGGATTGTGCTGTCAGGGGGTGTGCGCTCTGATGTCACCGGCCACCTGTGCTCGTAAAAGTGGTACAGGTTTTCTGCCCTCGGTGCATGAGGCGGCGAATTTCTGTGCAATGGCAAAGGGCCGCTGTTTTCAGTGCTGCCTCTGGCTTGTCTTCCTTTCTTTTTCCTGTTTGTTTTGATGCATTCTTATCTTGCTCGATGTGTCTGCTTCCATCCAGGGCACCTGTCCTCCTTCCAGCCTCTTTCCTGGCCCTGACTCTCCATTAAAGGAGGCAAATGAGTACTGGGCACCTGTGGCGCTGGCATTGCCTGCTGCATTGCTGCTTTCTGCAGGCTGCAGGGAACATCTCCCTGTCTCCGTGTTTTTCGAGAGGTGGTTTCCCCAAGCAAGGATGCCATTGGTTCTCTTTGCACAGTTTCTGGCACGTGTGTGTGCATGGCGGCATCTGGGTGTTGTTCCACATTATCAGTCACTCACAGTGATCTTGTGTGGAGTCTGTTTTGCCACTTCTGCGTGTGCAGCCGTTTTCCATTGTCTGTGCGTCTGCTTTGTGGTCTCCGTACTGGTCGCTTGCCTGGGCAATGAAGGCTTGTCAGCCCTGGCCTGCCTGGACACTGGTTTGCATGCTTTCCTGCGCTGCATCGTGCTTTGGTAGGAAAGCCTTCACACGTCAGTTTGGTTTAGTCCTTCATGATGCCCCCTGCAGATTTCCATGTGCTTCCCCTCCCGGGTATGCCAGCAGTTTACAGTCAGCCCGTTTTCCATGCTGGCGGCGTCTGCTGTTCCAAGCCGGAGGATGGATCGTCCATCCCTTCTCTGTGCGCTGTCAAGTGTGCGCCACTTTATTTGCTGCCATCCTGTGGCTAATTTTTGAACAGCAGCGCATTTCAGGAAAGGCTTCCTACAGTGCTGTTTCTTGCTGCATTTTTCCCTGTCTTCCGCCTTCTCCTGCCTTGAGCTTCTGCTTTTCCTGCGATCACGTCCTGCCTTGTATTTTCTCTGCGGGCACCTTTTACACCGTGGGCAGCGACCGAGGAGAGCTCGCTCTTATTTGAATGCGTGTGCTTCCCTGCTGCCCCCCCTTGCGTGTTTCCCCGAGGTTCGAGCTTTAGGCTTCCCTTTACTGTGTACAAGTAAGGCTTGCTGGGTGCAGACTGCCCTCACAGTGTGCTGGCAGAATGGCTGCGTGCACCGTGGAGCCTTCCTTGCAGCTGTTGACTGTTTCTTTCGCTGTGTTCCCTGAGGTGTGCTTGTTCTTCCGTGCTGCTTGCTGCTGCCAAAGATTGCCTACTGTTCACTGCTTTGTTCCTCGTCATGTCTTCAGGCAATTGCTCACTGTCTGTTGCCGGCTCCAGCACCGTTGGCAGCTGTTCCCTGACTGATGACGCTTCTGTGCTTGCATGCGCACATCTGATGCGTGCATTTGCATGGAGCTTCATCACAGTTGCTGTCTGTCCTTTCCCGTGTCTTCTCTGCTCGCTTTTCCTGTGTGCTTGATGTGTGCGTTAGGGTTAGGGTTGGGGCGGGGAATGCAGGTTTGGAGGCTTGGAGGTTTTGGGGGAGGTTTGGAGGGAGGTTTGGAGGGAGGGAGGGAGGGAGGGAGGGAGGGGAGAGGTGGTGGAGACAGAGAGGGTGGGGAGAGGTGGGGGAGAGAGGGAGACAGGTAGAGAGAGGCCAAGGGGCATAAAGAGAGACAGGGAGACACAGGGAGGCATGCAGACAGGCACAGGTGCAGGATTTGTGTTTGCTAGTTATCCTCTTGTCAGTCTCTTCCATTGTGTGCCAACCAATAATGGAAGCGTGCCCCCTCACTCTGAGCCTGCTTCTCAGGTTCGGTCTCAGTCACTGAGATGTGCTGTTGAGACTGGTGCTTCTTCTGAGCCTTGCTGTGTCTGCCTGCAGACTTTGCCAGTCTTGTCTCTGTACTTCTGGCCGATTGGAGTTAGATTTTGGGAGGTGGGTCTTCACTTGGCGCGGTGTAGCTGCTGTGCTGTTCGTGTTTGGGGATTGCTGCCTGTGTGTTTGTGCTGCTTGGCTGTGGCGTGATGTTGTGCCCCTTCCTTTCGTTGTCTTGCCTGCTGTGCCAGTCCCATCCTTTCTTTCCTGCCCGTGTGTTGTTGCCTTAGGCTGCTATATAGTTCCATGCTGCTCGTCGATTTCTTCCATGGTGGCCATGAGGTGTGTTGCGGGGAATCCCTTCATGACCCAGTTCCATCACTCACTGCCTTTCCAATATCTCCGCAGGGATGTGTGGTGGCAGCTCTATGGCATTGCTCCCTGGGAAGTGGCAGCGTCTGTCACGCAGTGCGGCGAATGATTTCGGACCTCCTGCCAGGAAAGGTGAGTGCTGCCCCTGCTGTGCAGTCTGTGTGCTCTGTCCTGCGCTGTGTTGTTGTGCAGTGTGCTGTGTCATTTTCAGGTTGGACTGCTGCCTTCCTGCTCGTTGTGTGTGCTGTCATGGTTGGCGCTGTTTGCTGGTTGGTTTGGTGCTGGCCCTTGCATGTGCTCCTAACCCTCGAAACATGCTGTGTGCTTTCCAGCACTGGCAGCATTGTGCTGTGCGTTACGCCCTTCAGTGCCTGGTGGCTGTCGCGTGTTCGTCTGCCATGATCGTGTGTGTGTCGTGCCTTCATGTTCCCGGTACGATCAGTCCGGCCACACTGACGATGAGACAGGGTCCATTACATTGGTGGCATGGACAGCACTTACGGCGAAGTTCTCCTGAGGTCATTGCAGTGCTTAGGAGGACAGTGTGTGCAGGTCCCGTGCCCTGTGCGCCTAGGATGCCAGTCACCATTCTGTTGATGTTGCCATCAGCATGTGCAGCAGAACGCAAAATGGGTCTTTCCCACATGCTTGCTCATGCTCTTGGATAGGTGTGTCTTTCCCGTGTCATGAACTTACCTTCTGTTCCATGACATGTCCTGCTGCCTGTGTGTGCTGCAGCTTCACCAGCTGAGAATTTCCCCTTATGTTTCCCCTGTGGGGGTTTCTCCCCTTTTCCCACTGTGCTCAGCTGTCCTGTCTGCTCGATTACTGGCCCTGTGCGTGACATTTGTGAGCATTGGCATGCAATTCCTTACCTGAGACGTGTACATGCCACTGCTTGCCCTTTCCATGGCAGCATCATGGCGGGTGCACGGTGAGTACTGCCGTGTGCATGAAAGGAATATGTGAGCCTGCTCACAAACCACAGACTAGGAGAAGAATGTCGCGAAACAAGAAGCATGGCATTACAGCACTGGAAACATGACAGAAGCCCTGCAAAGGAGGTACTGTATCTGCACAGCAGTGCTGTTGTCCATGGTTGCTGCTGTGCTTGCCCTTACGATGCTGTCTCCCTGTATTTCACAGGAGCAGTGACAGCGCTTTTGCAGTGCTTGCCTCATTTCCCTGGTGATGCAGTACTTGCAGTTTTGAGTTTAATCTCACATGCTGTTGAGACTCGAGATGAGCAAGCTTGTAGCTCACCCTGCGTGCGAGTGAAGTGGGTTCCGTTAGGAAGGTCCATGCTCTTTTAGAGCTTGGTCCTGGTGATTTCTGAATGGTCCTCACAAATCATGACATTGCTGCAGACTGTAACTGCACCCACTAGAATGGGATGCCAGTGTTTCATGGGGAAAAGCCATGTCTCGGTATCATGGCAGCATTCACTTCCTCAGGCACTGTGAATGCCTCCAGTTTGGTGGCGGTGTCTCCTAATCCATTGAAAAGTAATCCCATGGCATCAAAGAGAACCCATTCACCATGGACAATTCCCAAGGGCATGATGACTGTGCGCCCTGTGCAATTTATTGTGTGGCGTGCCATTCCTGAGGGAGTAGCACCATGGATCCATTCCATGGGAAATTTCCCCTTCCCCACACTGTCTGGTGAATCACTGCGATCTTCCTGACTGGGTACACCAAAACACTCCATACTTACTGATGGAGTGTGCTGACCAGGATGGGCAAAGAATTGGGCGTTTCCACATGCGTGCCATCATTCAAGCATTTGTGAAAATCTCCACGGAGTATGTTTAAGGGTTGCTCATTTATTCTTTGGTTGTGCTCATTCTTTGCACAGGATATTTGGGCTTTCAATTGCATTTGCAATGCTACCTGTGACAGCAGTGATACCAAAGGCAGCGTTGCTGACAGGTTCATTCCAAGGCTTTTCGCAGGGTGTAGTCATGTCATCCATTCCCCGATGAGAGCTGTCATCGGCTGTGCCGTCTCCCAGTCTTGGCAGTCATCCAATGCCAGCAGAATCCCTTCATCTCAAATTTGCTGCCAGAAGCAAATTACATGTACATCCCCAAACATTGCAGTGCCTTCAGCTCATCGGTGCCATGCTCCTTCTCTTACTATGCGGTGCAATGCTGAAGCATTGCCTACGATCCCCCCCAAGAGCAAGCACTGTCCCACCGGGTCCAGCATTCAATGCCATCGTGTCTCTTAGTGAGGTCTGCGTGGCGTTCATGGCATGGCTGCATGCCACGGTGTGTTCCTGGATGCTGAGCGGTTGGTCCTTTCCAATGCTTCCACCAACATTACTGTTTCCGGGGAGTCCGCAGACTGGGGGTTCCCAAAATGGCATTGGTACTTCCTGTTGGGACAGAAAGGTGTTCATGGCCAGAAACATGTCTGCCATGAGTCCTGTAGGCACTTTGGGAAAAGCATTGGCAGCCCCACTGCTACTATCATGTGCTCAAGGTGTTCACAGGCATGAGGCCCAACAGGATTCCCACTTGGCAGGCCCTTGACACTGAGCTGGCCATCTGTGCATTCCGTGAGGGATGGATGGGACTGCCTCCTCCCTCCTCCCTCCTCCCTCCTCCGTCCTGTGAAGGCCGGCCATGCCCCCTCCCCCCTTGATCATGGCCCAGATTTCCAAGAAGCACTTGTGTCAGTCTCTGCATCCCTGAACTGACTATTTTGGGGTGGGTGTTTTCGCTGTCCTGCGGGTGGGTTCTTCCCTGGTGCTGCGGGGGAAAGAAGGACCGTAAGAAGGGTGGACCCCTTGGCATTTGGGCTCCTCAGTCAGTATTTCTGCGTGGCAAGGGCAGGGTGCTGCTTGAATCCTTGCCCTCTGAACACAGCTGGTTGCGGCGCAGCCGTTTCCAGGTCTGCCGCTGCAGGGCTGCCTTCCATCAGGTGCTTCCAGGTACGTGGGTCACGTGGTCCCCAGGGTTTCCAGGGGAATTGCTGGGTGTGGTGTGTCGCATTGCCCAGCAGATTCACGTAGGTGCTTGTGAGCTGTGTCAGGTGTGCCTTTTCTAGGGCAGGCAGTGATATCCTGATCCATGGCATGTCATGGGAGGTGTGTCTGTTTCAGCTCCAATGGGTTGCTGCTGTCTCTTGTGTGTCAGAGATTTTGGGTGACCCTCTGTTCTCCCTGTGCTTGGCCATCTTTGGTGATGCGCGTCACCAATGTGTGGCAATGGCTTGCCTCCTGTGCTGGCTCAGGGGTTGCTCCCCCTGTGCTCGTTCCCGTGCAGGCTCCTCTCCTTTCCTGCCCTGTGTGCGCTGAGCCATGCCATATGGTGCCCTTGCCATGGCAATGCACCATGGTCTGTAGGCTGCAGGGTGGGTGCGGAGTCAGCATTCATGGTTGTCTGTGTTGTTTCCCTGTGGCAGTGCGATGGCTTTCTCACAGTGAGAAAATGAGTTCTGCTGCTCGTGCGCCATATGTGCTCGAGCAAAGCCCAAGCTCACTTTGCCATTCTTCACAGTGGAGCCTTGTGCAGTGCTCTTCTTCTCATGTCTGCTCGGTTGAATGTGGATTGTGACTGATGTGTTGAGGAGATGGTGCGTGCAATATGGGTTCTTTGCCCGTCCATGGAAGTCCTCCAGGCTGCCATGCACAGATCATGGCAGCAGCTGAGCCATGCCAGAGGGTTCCGTTCACAGCCTCTGTGCTTTCCGTGTCAGGCTCCCATTTTCATGGCCATTGCCAAAGATGCCTTCCACCCCATACCAGACCATTTGCTGTCACTTACCTAGCTTGCAGAGAGCCGTTACAACTTCCATGCAAAGATCTTTATGCAGTGCCTGAGACTCCCTGGGCCCAGCCCCATGTGATCTGCCTGCAATGTGTTCAAGCACTTGACAGTGAACATGCGGTTGATGCCACCTGTCTGCAAGGCAGTGAGCTGTGGTATTGAGTGTTTTGCAGGACAGTGCCGACTCCGTGGTTGCCTGCTGTGATTCAGGTACGGCACTCATGAGCGATGGCTGCTGAAATGCGTGATCCCTGCCTATGTGATCGCTCCCTGGAGTGCCTCTAAAGAGCGCCTTCTGTGCTAAGCTGCTGGGCTTTGAAACATGGGCGTGGCTGCCTTTCTGTGTTTGTTTCACGATGGCGTCATCCACTCCATTGTGCTTGCTCCCCTTGCTGGTTGTGTGTGCTTGCCTGTTTATCGGGAACATCCTGCACATGTACTGGTAGGTGCATGGTGGTACTGCTGATGCATGGGTTTGTGTGGCATGTATGTGTGCTCTGTGCCCCAACAGCTCCCTTTCCCTGGGTATTGCACACAGGGCTCCAGTTTCTTGCATCCTTTCCTGCCTGTGTGAAGCTGCAGGGTTACTTGTGCTTGGATTGTTGGGGTGGGCATTACAGGGCCTCTGCTTGTGCCCACTAACTGGGAGAGTGTGAGTCTGATTTGTCTGTGCCTTTGCCTTCTGCTACAACCTCTTGCTTCTTGTTGCTGCTCCTGCCAGGGTTTTCCCTGTTCGTTTCATAGGGTAAGGAAGTTCTCCAAGGCATTCTCTGCGTGCCAGGAGCAGGTGTCCCCATCATTTTCCTTTTGCTGCCTGAGGTACGTGTGATTCCCGCACTTCTTCTTTGAAGGGAACTTTCTGCGTGGGAATGACCCAGTGACTGCGTTGTCAAAGGTTGCTGCATAGTGGTGCATGCGTCCTGCCTTCCATTGCAAGCGTCCTTGGCGTGTGGGAATGGCTGTCCGGTACTGTCTGCATTGTGCGGATGGTGCGTGGCATGTGCGCATGCATGTGTTCTGATTCCATTTCACAGAATTGCTGGGTTGCTCTGGCCTTGCGCTCTTCTCCTTGGGACCCTGTGTGTGTGCGGTGATGAGATCCATGGTGCCTGCCTTGTGCTGCTGGTCAGGAGCCATTGTGGCCCTTTGTTGTGATGCTGTCATTGCCACTCACCTCGTCTTCAAGGATTCCTTCGCAGTGTTAGGTTCCTTGGGGTTGGCTGTCCTCGCTTCCTGTTTTTCCCGCTTAACCCCTTCCAGGACTTGACTTGCTTTGCTGCGTTGCCTTTCGTGTATTGCCTTCCTGTTGCTTGCAGTGTGCTGTTCTCATGCTTTGCTGCATTTGCTGTGCGCTTCCGTTTCTGGGAAGGCCTTTCCAGGTTGCTGTGCTCATGGTGGGGCCATTGACGGTGCATGCTGTTGTTGCCTTGCTACGCTTCGCCTTCCTTGCCTGTGTACTCCGCAATTCCTTAACGTGGGGCCAGGGGTCCTGCTCACAAATGTTGCCTGTTTTGCGTTGCTCGTCATCCTTTGCTTCCTGCTAACGCTTTCAATCCCTATTCAGGTTAGATGAGTGCTGCAGAAGCATAGCTTACGGAGGGGGGGGGGGGGGGTAGGGTTAGGGTTAGGGTTAGGGTTAGGGTTAGGGTCAGG
>NW_005874797.1:0-14226 GCF_000147115.1 Myotis lucifugus
CCCCCCCCACCCCCCCAATGGAGCTGGGGGCCTGTTCGCTAAGAAGTTGCCGTCAGGCTTCCATTCTAGCGCGTGCCCCCACTGCCCACCCTACGAACCACGCTGACCACCAAATGCGCCCTCTCCCACGTGTGAGCAAAGATAGGGTTAAGGCCGCCAGTCAGGTGCGCCTGTCGCGGGAATTTAAAGAAAAAAAGGCACGCAGAAAAATGTACGTTAGGGTCTTTTATGTCTGTGTCCAGAGTCCTGCCGCTCGGATTTCGCCCGTCACCACAGGAATAGCGCTGCCGCCGAATGCTGCCTGGTGCCCACCTACATTCTTTCTGGGGTGCTCATTCCATTTTGAGGTGCTGGCTTGCGCCTGGGGGTTTTTGTGGCGGTGAAATAAAATCTGATGGACCTCATTGAGTCTGGTGCTCTGTTAATTTTTTTCCCCGCACGCGACCCCTAACTGGCAGCGTCTGCATGGATCATGTGGTGGAGCCTCCTGTGAAAAGGGAGCCAGCGTTCCTACCGTATGGTTTAATCTGCGTGCTTGCTCGTGGGTCCCTGTGCATGTGCAGCATGAACCCCCCCTTGTGTCTATTCTCCGCCCCACCGCCTCCCCCCTCAAGTCTCCGTGGGATCGATGAATGCCGCTGCAAGCCTCCCGACACTGGCAGTGTTATCCTGTTGGCCAGCACAGGGGCTACCTGTTGGTCCAGCCCCTCTTTACCCGCAAATCGTCCCGGTTCCTCCCCTGTCCCCCATTTCTCGCCGATCAGGTATCCGCGCCCACTCAGTGCACCCCCTGATGTAGTGCCCTTCCCCTTACACATGACAGTGTCCCATGTGTACATTGTTAGGGTTTGCTTGGAACGTGTACACTCCTGAAATAAATGAAGTCCATGTTCGGAAGCTGACTCAGTCTAGTCCTTTGTGGCCTCACCCCTTTTTGCCTCCAGGGGATGCAGAGTATGGCGCATGTGGTACAGCAGTCTGTCTGTGTGAAAACAATCATGCGTGTGGACTTGTGACCTTTCCCACGAGTGTTGTCTTTCAGCACCCACAGCCCACCTTGTGTGTGTCTCATTAGTCTTTGTGTGTTGCTGGACGGATCTTGACACTCTGTGTGGACAAGTATGACTCGCCCCCTTTCTTGGTTCATTCTACCAGTGCAGTGTGCTGCAACCCATGACAGAATTGCTGTGTTCGTGTCCGTCTCCCCCAAGGGTTTTCTCCAATCTTTTCCCTCAGCCCAGTGCTGCCCTGTGATCCCCACTGCTCCCCCTGTGACGTCCCCAGTGCGTTTTGAGGGGGTCGTGTGCTGGTGTCTTCCCCATCTCAGAGATTGGTGTTCTGTTTCTTGGAGGTCTTTCCCCATCATCCTACCTGCACCTCATCCACATCTCCTGTGTCTTCTGCCTTGTGCTTGCTGTTGCTGTCCCTTTTCCCCAGTGTCCACCGTCAGACAGCATCTTGTCCCCAATGTCCAATGGAGTCCCAGAGCCGCAGTCCATAAGCTTGTGGGTACAGGGACAAGGACAGGGATAGGCAAGCAAGTGAGCGTGGTACAAGTTGGGGCAAGGGGTTCAGGGGAGGTACATGCAGAGCAAGGGATTGTTGTGAGGGCAGGCTGGGAGTGGCAGTGCACAGTCTCGGGGTGTTTTGAGTCCAGGGTGCTTTTTGGAGTGTCTTGGGAATGGAGGCTGCCGCTCGGCCAACTGCTTCCAGGGCTTGCTCTTGGGGGGTCATGTGTCCCTGTGCCCTTTGGCATCCATGGCTGTGGGTGATGGTGGCCAGTTGTGCCTCAGGGTGCCCTATCCACCGAAGGTGCCTCCCTCAAGCTTGTTTTCCATTTGCTTGGCTTAAGCTGCATCTTCACGCTTTCTGGAGGCTTTTTTCCTGTCAGGGGGCAAGGGATGGGGCTTGCTCACCAGCTTTGCCCCCAGGATTTCCACCCAACATTTAACCTTTGTACCCTGCACCTTTCTGATAGACAGCCACTCCTGGGTTCCCCACAGTCGTCCCTGACAAGGCTCTGCATGTCCCATTTTCCAACCTCAGCTTGTGTCTGCCCAAAAAGCAACCCAGTGGCTTTCCTGTCCCCCTGGAGCCTTGGAGTTCAGTGAGCCCCCCATGTTTCTATGGCCAGCTCCCATGACTCACCTCTGCTTCTGTTTTCCTTCATGCTCTGCCTCTGTTCCCAGGAGATGGGATGTCTTTTCTCACCACCCTCCACAATCCTGTTGGGCTGAGCATGGCCATGGTGAGCTCCCACAAACGCCTCCCAGTGTCCTTGTCTTCTCCTGTAAATCCCATGGCCTTTTCTGGGGAGCAGTCATTCTTTTGCTGTGGCCCCAGGGATGCTGGTTGCTCTTCCTCTGGAATACAGCCTACTGTACTCGCCTCCTCCCTGTGCCTTCCCCCTGTATCCTGCTATGGACACTTGCAGCGTCCCTCCCATGTCCCCCAACAGGCACAACATGTTCATCTCCCTCCGTCCCTCAATGGTGGCTCCTGCCCTCGTGCTGCAGTGTCACTGCCATGCACTTAGCTGCAGTGGCTGCCCTTTTGCTCCCTCTGTGCTCATGCACAGACACTCACCTCCTTGATCAGCAGGGCATGGCTCTCAAGGCAGCAATTGCATGTCACCCGCCTCGTGAGATTGCACTTCCAAGGAAGTCATCGCATTGTCCCCCTCAGCCAGGTCTGCTTCCATCCCTAGAACTTGGCCCACCTGTCAATTCAAAGGAGCCAGCGTTATCCCTGCAGGTTGCTTGTCCACAGTTGTCGTTGTCGTCAAGGTCATCTTGGATTATGGCATACTTCCTGTTGGGTGCAGCGCATGTTCTGGTCTTACCGGCCATTTGTTGTCTGCATTCTCATAGGTCTCCAATGTACCGAGCATGGTTTCTGTCTGTTGTGTCTGCACATTATTGCGAGCCCAACAGTTTTCAGCAGGAAGTCAGGGAGTTGTGCGCTTGCCTTGCCGAGTTCTGTTTGATGCTCCTGGTTCCAGGATGTGTTCCATTGTTGGGCCCCTCCATCTCACAGTGGCTGTTCCCCCAACGGAGCTGCTGGGGTTCTGGAGGGACATGTGTCCCAGTACTGTTAGCCCATGTCACCATTGCATCCCCTGGGAGTGTTCCGGCAGCAGGTGCGCACCCTGTAGGGAGCTGGGTGGGTGCTGGAAAATTCTGGTAGGGAGCATCTAAGGCAGCATGCACAGGGAACAGTTGTGGAGTGCCTGGGGGATCATTTGGGGCTGCTCACTTACTTGTTTGTTAGGCTTGCCTCCTATGTCTCTGATGCTAGGGAAGGTTTCACTGGTCGTCCACCGGGGTCTCTCAAGTCCCACCCCACACATCCACACGGGCTCCCCATTTACTGGGTGAGTGCTGGGAGTATTCGTCTCCAGTGGCCTCATGGGTGCCATTTGGAAGAGCGCATTTGCTGCTGGTGCTTCCTGAGGCCTTGTGTGTTTCCAGTCCCTCGCATGCACTGGCCGTAGCATTCCCCCATCCGTACCTCTCTATCAGTGAGTTATGCACCGCTCTTCAATTTCCCAAGCAGGTTCGTGTGTACCGAGGAGCACGAGGGAGCTCTGCAGCCAGGAGGATGGGGCCGTGGACCGTCCTGGGTCAGGTCCTTCGCCTCTCATTTGTGTGGCCCAGGGTGTGTGTTCAGACTCCCACACATCGGTTTCCGAGATTAGGTGCAGCCACCTGTCCTTCCCCTCCACTTCTCCATTGCTATTCCTGCTCTTATTCCCTTGGGTTTCCGGATCCTCCCCCCCGCCACCCCGGCCCCCGTCCCAGGTTACGCAGTGCAGGTCGAGTTCAGTCAGATTCTCCGCAAGAGGAACGGAGGGTCCCCCTTGCATGCAAGGAAAAACTTACGCATGGTTTGCCGGACTCTGCGGGCGGCGGACGGGGCTCATGGGGCCCTTCGGTGCGTCTCAGGAACGATTGTCCGTGCGTGCGGTGCTTCTTTGCTTTTCCTTGGAATTTCCCCGCGACCACGTCAAGTCCTGTGTGATCAGGATGATTGTAGTCGTTGGCTCTTTGGGCGGCTGAGCGGGCGATGCTCAGAGAGGAAGGCGGCCATGGTGTGGAGAGGGGAGGAGGAGGGCGCACCTGGCTTTTATCAGGTGTCCTCAGAAGGAAGCTGCGTCACTGCTTCTTATTGTGACTTATTGGGCGTTCGCTTAGGGGCGTGGGCAAGAGCTCAGGTTTTCCCGCCAGGATGGGGGGCTGCCTGCTCGTGAGCGCTCTTGCCTGCAGGTGAGCTTCATCTCCATGACAAAGGCCGAGCACTTCCGCGCGCCTTTTCTGGCTCCCCAGGCACCGGAAGCAGGGATGCCCCGATCGACCCACACTTTACGGCTTAGCCGTCTGTGCTGCCCAGAGACAGCGGGTCCTGTCAGCGACGAGGTTGGTGTCTGAGGCTGGCGATTCGGTTCCCGCCCTGAGAGGGAGCTGTTCTCACTGCAGCGCACAATGGCTTGCTTCAGGGCCAGGTGCGAGTATTGTTCTGTCAGCTGCTT
Organism: Myotis lucifugus; assembly: GCF_000147115.1. Classification (NCBI taxonomy): domain Eukaryota; kingdom Metazoa; phylum Chordata; class Mammalia; order Chiroptera; family Vespertilionidae; genus Myotis; species Myotis lucifugus. The sequence goes on from NW_005874797.1 coordinate 4,529, forward strand.
GGCGCGTCCTTTGCTTTTTGCATTCCTCGCCTTAGAGAGAGGGCGCCTGGGCGTGTGTGGGAAGCTGAGGGGAGCGCGCGGCTGGCCTCCCTGGAGCGGCTGAGGACGTGAGGCGGCAGGTCAGCGTGGAAGAGCGCGGTAGCGAGGCAGTGAAGTTGGGTGGGACGGAGGGAGGGAGGGAGTGAGTGAGGGAGGAGTTGGAAGAGCGGGGCGTGCGTGCGCTGAGGTGCTACTTGGGCCCGGACAGCAGAGATGCCCTGCTCCCCTTTAGGGGTATGTAGGTTTGTTTGCGTGCTCCCCGGTTTCCTTCAACTCAGGGGAGATTGAAGGTTGAGAAGAGTGTGTTGGCTTCTTCCTTCCTTCCTTATGGTTTGCCAGCCCCAGTCACCTGCTGTGCAGGTGCACACCTTCCATGTGCTCTTCCACAGGCACTCATGACGGGTGGCTCCGTGTTGCTGCTTTACTTACTGCGAATTTCTTCCGAGTGCTTGCGTCCCGTGAGGGTCTGCAGTTCTCTCGCCCTTCCCCTGGCCCGTTTGCATAGGGAGCATTCACTGCGTGGCTTTGGCTTCACATTTTCAGGTTGTCCTTGGGGCCATGCGGTGTTCTGTGTGCTGTGCTCTGCCTTGTGCAATTTTCCCATTTGTCTTTTTTTCCTGCTTGTCCTCTGGTGTTCCCGTGCTTGTGTGTTCTGTGTGTGTGCTCAGTCTTGACTCACTTTCTGTTGTGAGGCGGCCTCCTCCTCTGCTTTGAGTGTGTGTGCTTTTCGGTTGGTGTCCTGGTTCTGAAAAGTGGTCTGGCTGTTTTCCTGCTTAGGCAGTTGTTGGCAGGGGTGCCCTATGATTTCTGATGGCATTGCTGGATTCCGATTTGCCCTGCATGATTTTATGCAGCATTGCGATGTTCGTCTGTGAGTTTTTTCCAGGTGGCCATCTAAGTACGCTTTTAGCTTGCAACTCACAGTGTCTGCTGTGGGCTTTTGGAGGGTTGTCCTGAATGTCTTGGCTCTGCTGCGCTTCCACATTTCCGAGCGGTGCTTCTGTTTCTCTGCTGCCGTGTGGTGGCTGCCAGTGGGATGGCGTAGGTTTTCTGCAGCGGTGGGTAGCTGCATAGTTTCGTTACCCTTTCTTGGTGCATTGCTGTTCTGAGGACATTTCCAAAAATGCCTATGATGTTTTCCTCCCATTTTTCTCTAGTCCGTCCTCTCCTCTCTCCCTCCCTTCCTTCGTCTCTTCCTTCCTTCCTTCCTTCCTTCCTTCCTTCCTTCCTTCCTTCCTTCCTTCCTTCCTTCCTTCCTTCTTGTTTGTCTGCATGCCTGGCGTGCAAGTGGCTCAGCTGGTGTGAGCGTCCGGTTCGTCATTGCTCCGTGCTATGCCAGGTTTGTTTTGGGTGTTGTAGTTCTGCTGTTTTGAGGGTGTCTGCTCACTGACCACACAAAGTCCTTCCGTGAGTCGTTTTGTTCTCTTTAGCCCCTCCTGATTCCTTTCGCAGCTTCCCTTTGACCCAGCAACGGTCTCTCTTCTCTGGGACCTACAATGCCTTGCATGCAGCCTAGGGTGCATGTTCTCTGAGGTGTCCAAGGATAGCTCTTTGGGGATTGTGTTTGCAGGAGGTGTGTGCTGTCATGTCACGGGACACCCGTGTTTGTGAGGTTGGTATAGGTTTCCTGTGCTCTCTGCATGGGGAGACGGATTTCTGTGCCATGTGAAAGGAGCGCTGCTTCCAGTGCTGCCTCTGGCTTGTCTTCGTTTTGTTTTCACCACTTGCTTTGCTGGAGTTTTGCCCTGATTCATGTCTGCTTTCATGTAGGGCACCTGCCTTTCTTCTAGCCTCGGCCCTGGCCCTGACCGTCCATGAAAGGAGGCCGCTGAGTGCTGGGCATTTTTGCCGCGGACATTGTGCGTTGCATTGCTGCTTTATCCTGGGTGCAGGGAATATTTTCCAGTCTCAGTGTTTTTGGGGAGGTGCTTTCCGTACTCAAGGGTGCAACTGTCTCTTTTCCCACAGTTTGTTCCAATTGTTTGTGTGTGCCCGCATCTGGGTGATGTGCCACATTATTACTCACTGGCAGTCATGCTAAGCTGTTTCGTTTCTGCCATTTCTGCGTGTGCAGCCGTTTCCTATTGTCTGCTTTGCGGTCTCCGCATTGGTTACTCGCTTGGTCAAGGAAGCCTTGTCATGGTTGGCCTGCTGAGACAGTGGCTTGCATGTTTTCATGCGCTGTGTCGTGCTTCGTTAGGAAAGCCTTCACATGGTAGTTTGTTTTAGTCCGCTTCGTTATCCCCTGCAGATTTCCATGGTGCTTCCCCGCCCGGGGATGTCAGCAGTGTCCAGTGTGCCTGTCTCTCCTGCTGGCGGGTTCAGATTGGCGGTGCGTGACGTTCTAAGGCTGGGGATGGGTCGGCAATCTCCTTTCTGTGAGCTGTGAAGTGCGCGCTAATTCTTTTCTGATCCTTTGATGCCATCTTGTGGCTATTTTTGGGACTGCAGCGAATTTCCAGAAAGGCTTTGTACGCTGTTGTTTCCTGCTTCCTTTCAGCCCTTCCCTGGCATGTCTTGTGGCTTCTTCTCCGGTTTTAAGCTTCAGCTTTCCTTGCGATTCCGTCCTTCCTTGTCTTTTGTTTGCTGGAGCCTTTGACAGTGCTGGGAGCTATCATGGAGAGCTAGCTCTCACTGGAATGCGTGTGAATCCCTGCTGGCACTCCCCTTGTGTGCTTTCCGAGGTTTGAGAGTTCTTCTATTGGCTCACAGTAAGGCTTGTTGGCCGTTGCCTGCCTTTTACGTGCGATGGCAGGATGGCTGTGAGAGCCGTGGAGTCTTCCTTGCAGCTTTTGATTGTTTCGCTGTGTTCCTTGAGGTGCGCTTGTGCTTCCGTGCTGCTTGCTGCTGCTAAGGATTGCTTCCTGTTCACTGCTTTGTTCCTCGCCATGTCTTGCAGGCAGTTGTTCGCTGTCTGCTGCTGCCTCTGGTAATGCTGGCAGCTCTTTCCTTGTGCCGCTTCTTTGCTTGTGCGTCCACATCTCCTGTATGTGGCTGCGTGGTGCTGCATCAAGGTTGCCAAGTGTCCCTGCCATGGTATTTTGTGCTCTCCTTTCCCGTGCCCTGCCGGGCTTCCTGTGTGAGTTACGGTTAGGGTTGGGGGCAGTGCAGGCTTCCAGTGTTGGAGGGTTAGGGGGAGTTTTGGAAGGAGGGAGCGAGGGAGGGAGGGAGGGAGGGAGGGAGGGAGGGAGGGGGAGGGAGGGGGAGGGAGGAGTGTGGAGTGTGTGTGATGTGGTGATAGGTGGGCCCGAACAGCAGAGATGCTTTGCATCCCTTTCTGGGCCATGTAGGCTACAGTCTGTGATTCCTGTTTTCCTTGAACTCATGGGAGAGTGAAGATTCAGAAGCTTGTTGGCTTCTTTCTTCCTTGTGGTTGTCCATGCACAGTCGCCTGGCGTACAGCTGCACAGCTTCCATGTGCTGTTCTACAGGGAGTTTTGATGGGTGGTTTGGTGTTGCTGCGTCAGTGCGAATTTCCGTTGAGTATTTACGTCTCCTGAGGGCCTGCAGTTCTCTCGCACTTCCCCTGGCCCATTTACATAGGGAGCATTCACTGCATGGTTCTGGCCTCACTTTTTCAGGCTGCCCTTGGGGGCCATGCAGTGTTCTCCCCGCTGTGCTCTGCCTTGAGCCACTTACCTGTTTGTCTGTTCTTTTCCGCTTGTCCTGTGCTGCTCCCATGCTTGCATGTCTTCCCCGGCCACCTGTCGTGTGTGTGTGCGCGCTCGTCCTGGACTCGTATTCTCCTGTGGACTGGCCTCCTTATCTGCTGGTTGGCATCCTGGCTCTGAAATGTGGTATGGCTGTTTTCCTGCTCAGGTACTTCTTGGCTGGGCTGCCCTGTGACTCCTGATGTCATTGCAGGCTCCTGATTTGCTCTGCATGTTTTCATGCTGTCTCGCGATGTTCGCCTGTGGCTTTTCCTCAAGTCGCCATCTAATTACGGTTTCAGCTTGAAACTCACAGGGTCTGCTGTGCCCTGTTGGAGGGTTGTTGTGAATGTCTTGCGTCCGCTGCTCTTCTCCACTTCCGAGTGGTGCTTCTGTTCCTCTGCTGCCGTCTGGTGGCTGTCAGTGGGATGGCGCGGTTGTGCAGCGGTGGGGAGCTGGTCCTGTTCCCTTATATTTTCTTGGTGTATTGCTGTTTCGAGGATATTTTCAAGGTTGCCTATGGCATGGTGTCCTCTCATTCTTCCAGTTTTCCTCTCTCCTTACCTCCATCCCTCCATCCCTCTTTTAGTGTCTTCCTTCCTTCCTTCCTTCCTTCCTTCCTTCCTTCCTTCCTTCCTGTTTGTCTGCTAGCACAGTGGGTTAGGTGGTGTGAGTGTCAGGTCTGTCATTGCTCCGTGGTATGCCAGGTGTGTTTTGGGTGTTCGAGTGCTGCTGTTTCGAGGATGTCTGCTCCGTCACCACACAAAGTTCTTCCCTGAGTTGTTACCTTCTCCTTTGCCCCTACTGATTCCTCTTGCAGTTCCCGTTAGACCTCACAATTGTGTCTCTCTTTCGGGGCCTACAATGTCTTGCTTGAGCCTAGGGTGCATATTCTCTGAGGTGCCCAATGATAGTCGTTCCTGGATTGTGCTCGTGGGAGGTGTGCGCTGTGATGCCACGGGACACCTGTGTTTGTGCCATTGGTGCATGTTCCTTGTCCTCTGTGCATGAGGCGATGGACTTTCGTGTTATGGCCAGGGAACGCTGCTTTCGCGCACTGAACCTGCCCTCCTTCTATCCTAGTCCCTGGCCCTGAGTCTCTATGAAAGGAGGGCAATGAGTGCTGGCCATCTGTGGCACTGACATTGCGTGGTGCGTTGCTGCTTTCTGCTGGCTGCAGGGAACATCTCCCAGTTGAGGATGCCACTGGCTCATTTTCCACAGCCTGTGTCATCTGTGTGTGTTCATGGCGCATCTGGGTGTTGTTCTACAGTATTACTTGCTGGTGGTGATGTCGTGTTGAGTCCCGTCTGACATTTCACCTTGTGCAGCCATTGCTTATGGTCTCATTCGTGGTTTCTGCATTGGTTGCTTGCCTGGTCAACGAGGCCTTGGCAGCCCTGGCGTGCCGGGTCGCTGCTTTGCATGTTTTCCTGCGCTGCATCTTGCTGTGCTAGCAAGGCTTGCACGTTGCGGATTTCTTTAGTCCTTTCTGATATCCCCTGTAGCTTTCCATGGTGCTTCCCTGCCCGGGGATGCCAGCGGTGTCCACTCAGCCTGTCTTCCATGCTGGCGGTTCCACATTGGCGGTGTCTGCTGTGCCCAGACTGAGGATGCATCTGCAGGCACTTTTCTGTGCGCTGTGAAGCGAGCGCCACTTCATTACTGATCCTTTGGTGCCATCTTGTGGCTATTTCTGGAATAGCAGCATGTTTCGGGAGAGGATTCCTGGAGTGCTGTTTCTTGCTGTACTTCAGGCCTTCCCTGGCATGTCTTCTGCCTTCTCCTGCTGTGAGCTTTTGCTTTTCCTGCGATCACGCCCTACCTTGCATTTTCTTTGCGGGACCCTTTTACATTGTGGGAAGCTGTCCTGGATAGCTCGGTCGTACGTGAGAGTGTGTGCTTCCCCTCGCCCCCCCCTCTCCCCCAACCTTCTGTGTTTCTCCGAGGTTCGAGCTTCCCTTTACTGTCTCCCAGTAAGGGTGCTCGGGCGCAGCCCGGCCTCACAGTGTGCAGGCATAATGACTGAGTGACTCGTGGAACCTTCCTTGCAGCTGTTGACTGTTTCTTCCGCTGTGTTCTGTGAAGTGTGCTCGTGGTTCCGTGAGGCCTGCTGCTGCCATGGATTGGTTCCTGTTCACTGCTTTGTTCCTTGCCATGTCTTCGGGCAACTGTTTGCTGTGTGCTGTCAGCTCTGGCATTGCTGGCAGCCGTTCCCTGGTGGCGCTTCTTTGCTTGGATGCGCGCATCTGATGCATGCATTGTCATGGCGCTTCATCAGGCTTTCTATCTGTCCTTCCCTGTGTCTGCTGTGCTTGCTTTTACTGTTTCCTGATGGTGCTTGCTGTGTGGCAGAGGGTGGGTTGGGGGGGGGATGGAGCTACAGAGGCTTGGGGGTTTCGGGGGAGGTTTGCAGGGAGGGAGGGAGGGAGGGAGGGAGGGAGGGAGGGAGGGAGGGAGACAAGTAGAGAGATGGTGAGAGGCACAAAGAGAGGCAGGGAGACACTGGCAGACATGGAAATAGTCAGAGGTGCAGATTCGGTGTTTATTAGCTACCCCCTTGGCTGTCTCTTCCCTTCTGTGCCAGGCACCCATGGAAGAATACCCCCTCTCTGTGAGTCTGCTTCCCCGTTTTGGTCTAAGTCAGTGAGATGTGCTGTGGAGATGTCTGCTTCTTTGCAGCCTTGCTGTGGCTGCCTGCAGACCTTGCCCGTCTTCTCTCTGCTGTTCCGACCGTGTGGAGTTTGCCTTCGGGGTACGGGTCTTCTGTCAGCACGCTGTAGCTGCTGTGCTGCCTGTGTGTGGGGATTGCTGTTTCTGTGGTTGAAGTGCTTGGCTGAGGCCTGATGCTGTCTTCACTGCTGTGTCAGTCCCATTCTTTATTTCGTGCCCGTGTGTTGTTCACGTGTGCTGGTACGTACCTCTAGTCTGTTGATTTCTTCCATGGTGGTTACGGCGTGTGTTCTGGGCAGCCCCTTCATGGCGCATTTCCATCACTCAGTGACTTTCCAATTCTCTGCAGGGATGTGTGACGGCAGCTCTGTGGCATTGCTCCTTGAGACACGGCGACGTCTGGCATCCAACGCAGTCAATGACTTCTCACCTTCTTTCAGGAAAGGTGAGTGTTGCTGCTGCTGCTGCTGCTGCTGCTGCTGTGCAGTTTCTGTGCTCTTTCCTGCGCTGTGCTGTGCAGTGTGCTGATGCATTTTCCAGGTTGGCCTGCTGCATTACTGTGTGCTGTGTCGTGGTAGGAACTGTGTGCTGGTTGGTTTGGTGCTGGCCCTTGCATGTGCTCCTGCCCCGTGAGACATGTTGTGTGCTTTCCAGCAGTGGCAGCATTGTGGTGTGCGCTGCGGCCGCGAGTGACTGGTGGCTGTCGCGTGTCTGTTTGCCATGATCCTGTGTGTGTCATGCCTTCCTGTTCCCGTTACGGTGAGTCCAGGTACAGTGATGATGCCGCACGGTCCAGTACAGCGGTGGCATGGGCAGTAATTATGGTGAAGTTCTTCTCAGGTCATTGTCGTGCCTATGAGGACAGTGTGTGTGGATATCTTGCTCTGTGCTCCTAGGATGCCAGTCACCATTCTGGGGATGTTCTAATCAGCATGTGCAGCAGAACACAAAACGGGTCTTCCCCACATGCTTGTTCATGTTCTTGGACAGGTGTGTGTTCCTTTCCTGTGTCATGAACTTACCTTCTGTTCCATGACATGTCCTGCTACCTGTGTGTGTTGCAGCTTCAACAGCTACCAATTTCCCCTCATGTCTCCCCTGTGGGGGTTCCCCCCCCTTCCCATTGTGCTCAACTGTCCTGTCTGCTGCACTGCTGGCCCTCTGCATGGCATTTGTGGGCATTGAAGTGCCGTGTGTTGGCAAAGGTGTGTGCCTGCTGCTGCTTGCCATTTACATGGCAGCAGCATGGCGGATGCAATGTGAGTACTGCTGTGTGCATGACAGGAATATGTGATCCTGCTCACAAGAGATATAGTAGCAAGGAATGTTTCAAGCCCACAAGCATCGAATTGCAGCACTAGACACATGGCCGGAAGCCCTGCACAGGAACTGCTGTATGAGCACAGCAGTGCTGCTGTCCATGGTTGCTACAGTGCTTGCCCTTATGATGCTGTCTGCCTGTATTTGACAGTGTTTCATAGGAGCAGTGATAGCGCTTTCACGGTGCTTGCATTATTTCCCTTGTGAGGCAGGGGTTCTTGTGCTGGCTTTGCTGTCACGTGCTGTTGAGACTTGAGATGAGCAAGATTGCGGTTCACCCTGTTAAGCCTCCATTTTGGGGCTGTTGCCTCCTAATCCCTTGAAACATATCCCCATGCCACCCAAGAGAGCCCAGTTACTTTTGACAATTTCCAAGGGCATGTTGGGCGCGCGCACTGTGCAATGTATTGCGCGGTGTGCCATTCATGAGGGAGTAGCAACATGGATCGAATCCATGGGACCTTTCCCATTTTGGACACTGTCTGCGGAATCACTGTGATCTTCCTGACTGGGCACATCGAAGCGATCCTACCTTACTTCCTGAGTGTGCTGACCATGATGGGCAAAGAATTGGGCTTTACCATGTGTGTGCCATCATTCACGTGCTTGTGAAAATCTCCATGGAGCATGTTTACGGATTGCTAATTTACGCTTGGGTTCTGCTCAGTCTTTGCACAGGGTATTTTGGCTGCCCATTGCACTTGCAATGATGCCTGTGAAAGCAGTGTTAGCAAAGGCAGCGTAGCTGGCGGGTCCACGACAAGGCTTTTTTGCTGGGTGTGGTCATGGCACCCAGTCCCAGATGACAGCTGTCATCGGCTATGCTGTCTCCCACTCTTCGCAGCCGTCCAATGCCAGCAGAATCCCTTCATCTCAAAGTTGCCGCCAGATGCAAGTGCCATGTATGCACCCTACTGATGCAGTGCCTGCAGCTCATTGTTCCCATGCTTGTTCTCTTGCCATGCGGTGCACTGTTGAAGCATTGCCTGCGATCCCCTCCAAGAGCAAGCACTGTCCCACTTAGTCCAGCATTCAGTGCCATCGTTTCTCTTAGCGAGGTATGCGTGGTGTTTATGGCATGGCTGCATGCCATGGAGTGTTCATGGATGCTGAGTCGTTGGTCCCTTCCAATGCCTCCCTTGGCATTACTGTTTCCGGGCATTCCGCAGAGTGGGGGTTCTCAAATTGGCATTGGCGGTTCCTTCTGGGCCACAAAGGTGTTCATGGCCAGAAGCCTGTCCATCATGGCTCCTGTAGGTGCTTTGGGAAAAGCATTGGCAGCATCACTGGTACTATTCTGTGCTCTAGGTGTTCACAGGCATGAGGCCCAATAGGATTCACACTTGGCATGCCCTTGATAGCGAGCTGGCCGTATGTGCATTCCGTGAGGTAGGGATGCATGGGCCTGTCTCCTCTCTCCTCCCTCTTCCCTCCTCCCTCCTCCCTCCTCCCTTCTCCCTATTCTCTCCTGTGACTGTGTGCTTGGCAGCCCAGCCACGCACCCTCCCTCCTTGATCATGGCCCAGATTTCCGAGAAGCACTTGTGTCAGTCTCTGCATCCCTGAACTGGCTGTTGTGGAGTGGGTGCTTCCGCTGCTCTGAGGGTGGGTTGTTGTCTCGTGCTGTGGGGGAAAGAAGGACCATATGGAGGCTGCACCCCTTGGCATTTGGCCTCCTCAGTCACTACTTCTGTGTGGCAAGGGCAGGCTGCCTTGCAACGGGTGCTTCCAGGTATTTGGGTCATGTGGTCCCCCGGGTTTTCAGGTGAACTGCTGGGTGCGGTGTGTCGCATTGCCCAGCAGGTTCACGTATGTGCTTGTGGGCTGTGTCCCCTGTGCCTTTTCCAGGGCAGGCAGTGATATCCTGATCCATGCCATGTCATGGGAGGTGTGTCTTCTTCAGCTACAACGGGTTGCTGCTGTCTCCTGTGTGTCCGAGAATTTGTGTCGGCCTGTGCTCTCCCTGTGCTTGGCCACGTCTGGTGATGCGCGTCATCACTGTGTGCCAAGGGTTAGG
>NW_005874798.1:0-1361 GCF_000147115.1 Myotis lucifugus
TTGGAGTTCAATTTTTGTTTGTGGGCAAAGGTGCTTTTCTACATGATCACCCGCATTAGGGGATCTCGTGGAAAGCTGATGAGGCAAGGGTGTTGTGTTCTCCAGCTCACAGAGCTCTCGCCAATGCAGCCATTTCATTAAAAAAAGTGCAAAACAAACAAAAAGAACAAAAGCCACTAATTATAACACCTTGGTGTCTGAAGATGCCCCAGTTGCTGATATAGCAGGCTGCCTCTGGCTTATGAAATAAGAATATTTTAAGGGAACTTGTTTAAAGTACTGGAAACTGTAACCCATCTATGGAAATGCCAATTCATCCTGGGCCTGAAAACCCGTATTTTAACCTTTTCCTCCCAAACCATATGCCTTTGATAGGCAGAGGTCAAGTGAATCCTATACCAACCAGTATGGGAATCCTCCTCCCTCTCTCTATCTGGAAAATCATTAATTCTTGAAGAGTCCTGAAGAATGATGGTGATAAAATTGGAATTTAACTTTCTATTTCTTGGTTAGAAACTGTAAAATCTTTCTATACATGGTTGTGTGTCCTATTTGTGCATTTTCATACTGGATAAAGAAACCTGTGAATACAAGTGTTATAAATCACTTTGGAGGTCAGTGTTGTAGGATGTAAGGAAATTATAGCATTATTACGATGTACATATTGCAAAAGCAGAGAAACCTCAAATCCTTTGAGCCACCAACATTTGCTGTATTGAGAAAGCAGAATTTCACACCAGCATTTTGAAAACAGGCCTAGGTACATGTGGGCATGTTCATGGCAGCTCTTAGGTGGATTATTTGCAGAGTAAAATCTCCTTGGGCCATGTCAGCAACAACTTCATCTTTCCAAGTTCAAGTTATGGTTCTTTGATGACATTCTGTTAGACAAAGATGACAGAAAAAAAAAATCCCAGTCTTTTTTCTTTACCTTTTTCTCTGATATTTTCAATATGCAAAACCCAAGGCATAGAAAGGCCCCTTCCATCTTTGTTAGTAAACAAACAGATCAGGTACAAGTCTATTCTTTTTACAAGAAGGTGTGCTCTTTCTCCTCTTCTCCCCTGACTTTCTCTCCTCCAACTTGACAAGCTGATAGCAGAGGCCAATGAAAACATCCGCTTCTCTTTCAAGGTGAGAGCATTTGTTTGGCAATTGTGCGGGTGGCATTCCTGCCCTGGGGTGTCAAGTCCTGTGGTGGGAAAGGATGCCTCAGTCTTGAGCTGCTCAGCCATGCTTTCCCGTGAGAGCAGCTCTGACCAGCAAGCGGCCCAATTAGAAACTGAAGAAAGCATTTCACCCTGGGGACACCAGCTAATGTTACCGACTTTGGCTTTATTAGATTGACAGGGCAGCAAGAG
>NW_005874798.1:1461-14321 GCF_000147115.1 Myotis lucifugus
TGGTAGTGGCTGACAGGACATGGAGACCGGGTTCATGTTTCCTCAAGAAGCAAGAAATGACTTTTTTTTTTTTTTGACAAGTGTGATCTTGAAAAATCTCATTCACAGATTATTTTTTGGATTTTGTTGTTAACATTTAAATTATTTTGAGAGACATTACCCACATTTAATATCCTATAATATTTAAGGTGCCTCCAAAATTTACTTCCCAACCTATGCATTCAGGTAGGGCATTTAAATAGTTTTATTTTGGGTTTACTCGCTCACAGCCCCAGGCCTTTGACCCTCTGCAAATGTCTTTGATGATTTTTTGTTCTCAGGAGGTACTTTACACATGCTCACCAACATGTTTCCTTATAGCTGGGCATCAGGGTGCCCACCTTTTCTACAGAGCCTTTCTCTTCCTGTCAGACATTACTATTAACCTTGTCAGTTTTCAAACTCTGTCACTGACCTAGGCTTTGCCACTGACTTACTAGATCCCTTATGGATTCTGTGTCTGATCCAAAGTGGGAAGAATCTCTCTCTTTTTTACCCCTCTTTTGGTGAACCCTACTTTGCCACTGGGGACAGAATCAGGTGTTTGATCCACATTTCAAATAGTCCCTCTTGAAAAGTGATGTCATCATTTCTCTTGGGAAGGAGACTTTTGTTTTCTTTAAGCCCCTCTTGACCTTGCTCAGTCTACTTTTGGGCCAAAAACAGATGAGAATTGACAGATAACAACACTAAATTCCAGACCATGAAAACTCAGATGCAAGGAGAACCAGACTCCTGTAGTATATAGGCAGACTTCAGAATTAGTTGTCTTTGTATGATTTGGGGTTTGGGGATAGCAGAAGAGGAAGCATACCACTTGTCCTCTTAACCTAGGTGGATCAACCATCACCTTACAGCTTTTGGACTCCTGACAAATCAAACTTGAGAGGCAAGACCAGGAGTGACAAAGACACATTTCCTCAGCTCACAGGGGTCACATTCAGGCCTGTTAGAAGGGCACAGATAATCAGCAGTTTCCAGGAACCTATTAATTTTTGCTATACCACAAATCACCCTGAAATTAGTAACAGAAAACAACCATCATTTACTTATGTCATAATTTTTCTGGTCAACAACTTGGACTAGGCTCAGCTAGGAAGTTATTCTAGCCTTAGGTGGGCTCACTCATGTTTATGTGGTCAACCGTCAGGTTGACTAGGGGCTGGGTTAACTAGGATGACCTCCGCTAATGTGGCTCATTTCTGTTCCATTTGATTGTTCATTCTTCATTGAGCTAGCCAGGGCTTACTTCCATGATGTCTACTAGGATTTCAAAAGAAGTTGAGAAATATTCAAGACTTCTTGAGTTCTAGGCTTGGAATTGACACACCACTACTTCTACTGTATTCTGTTGACCAAGGCACATCAAAAGGCAGGTCCAAACTCAAGGGGAGGAGAAATAGTCTCCCTCTTGATGGGAGAAGGTGTGAATTCAATTACAAAGGCTTGGATTAATAGTTATTGAAGCATGTGTCATTTTTTCCAACTTATTTCAGGGCGTGTTCCAAATAGACCTATATGTATTATTTCTGTGAATTGATTTAGGCAGGTTCTAAATAGAGCTACATGCATGATCTCTGTGGATTGATTTGTAAATTGAAAAACCCTCATCTTCTGTTATTTTTGTTTTGTTTGTTTGTTTTTGTTAGTGTAGCTCTGAGTATATTTCTTATCTCTTAGAGCCTAGGGGTAATTTTGCCTAGACCTCATCTTGTAATTTACTGTGTAAAGCCACAAGGCTATAGAGATATGTTCAGAAATAAATAAGACAAAAAATAAAGACAAAAGTAATATATTTATTTTGTATACATGCAAAACAGAGGGACATGAGTAAAAGCGTTATTTAATGAAGGAAAATATAAGGGTAAAGTTATGGGACTTTCATGTCTTATCTGAGCAAAAGAAAGAGAAATAGTTATTTGTGGCCATTTGTGGGAGTATTTAGTCTCTCCCAGCTTTGTTTTCTTTCCTTTTACCCCTGGAGGTTGGGGACTCTTCATGTCTTTATTATTCCACTTTACCTGTCCTGCAGACCCTCAGCTCTACATCAGGCCTGTTGTCAGCTGTTTCTTATACCTACCTGAGTTTCCAGGCACTAATGGAGGAAATGAGATCACTGGGCAGATTGGTGTCACTACTGAATCCTCAGCTTTGTGATAGAACCCTTTCATATGTAAGTAACTCTCTTTCCCCCTATCAACAATCCTACATTCCCACCAGTATCCTTAGTCTCTTACCTCACCATTCAAAGAGAACCAATGATATCATAGCATGTTCTTAACCACCTTCTCTTCACTCATAAAATAATCTGAATAAGCTCAAACTCTTCCACAGTCTTGCTCATTCAGTGTAAGAAAAGTCTCCTCTTTCCTATAACAAGCGAACAATTCAAATTTTGTTTCTGCCTCATATTAGCTGCATGATGTCACCCTGTCAGCTTTTTCATGTGTAACAGAGGCATAATTAGGTAGAGTGTGAGAATATAATGGGGCTTTCCCATTTACTACAGTGTGCTTAATATCATATCTGGCACTTAGATATCAAAAGCCATATCTATTTACAGTACTTGGGCCCTGAATTCCACCTCTCATATTTCCAGAAATTGTACTCAATGAGTTACAGTGAGCATTTTCTATATAGTCAATCTTTATCTTCCTTACTGGCTCTAGTGTGCTCTGTATTTTTTCCTTCATTCTAATTTCGAGACTTTAAGTGACAAGCCATCCCTTTAGATAATGCTAGGTCAATCTCTTTTTTAAAAAGGGAAGTATATTTAAATTTTTAATTTCATGTATCCCAATCTCTTTAGGCACTTGCTTTATCTTTCTCGTTTTCTTCACAGCCATATATGTTTGATAGAGATAGTTACATCTTTCCTTTCTAATTCTCTAACTAAGTATAAACTTATAATCTATCAGTAATATTAGTCAGCTTTATTCTATATGGAATACTCCAAATTCAGTGGCTCCCACATGTAGGGCATGAGCTTTCTCATGGCAGAAGAAAAGAGTAGGAGGCTAAGCTGAATCACAGAACTGCATGTACAATTTTTGTTTGTATCTGACAAACAACACATCAGCTCACATTTCATTGATCAAACCAAGTCATATGATTTGATTGAAGTCAGTAAGATGGGAAGTATAATTCTACCCATAGAAAATAAATAAGCAATGGGGATGGAAGTTAATGTACAATGTTCAGTAGTACAATTTATCATGTCAGTCCACTAAAATACAGTCTTGATCAGTACCTAAATGATCACCTACTTACTAAATTGCAGGGCTGGTAGTGGTGAGCACACTTGCGTTTGAGTCCTTGCTACACCAATTATTTAGTGTAATTTTATCCTCAGTAAGTCTGTTTTCCTATTTATAAATGGGTTATAGTTTCTAGTTCATGAACAACTATTTTGGAGTGTTGAAATATTATATTTAAAGCACTTACATAAATGTTAACATTGATCATATAGATCAGTGTTATCACCAGTTCCACTATCCTGTGGCAGGGACCAATATGAGTTATTTTGAAATGACAGTTGAAAGCTGTTTCTACATTGGAGGAGAAGGGGGATGGAAGCTGAAATTCATCTTTGAGAAGGAAAAGAGAGTGTTATCTTTGTTTTGAGAAGGACTGCTTTGGAGAGCCTTTTGGGTTAACAGCTATGAAATCTCAGACACACTGAGATGTTTGCTATCAGAATACTGTAAGATAATATAAACAAATTGTTCTTTTTCTTATGGGCAGTGGGTATCATTGTAGAAATTAATATAACATTAACTGAATGTTTCTACTGCTTCTTCTTGATTGTTCATATAGGAAATAAGAAGTCCAGGACTTATGAGAAAAGAGAGAAAAAAGAAAAATCCTGATTATTGTTTTATGTATTGGTTTACTAATTCTTTGATATATTCATTCAGTCATTCAATAGGTATTTGCAATGCACTGTGCTAGATTCTGGGATTATAATAATGTATAACCCCCCAGATATGGTCCCTGCCTTCTTGAACCCTTCAAATTTACCTCTGCTTGGAGAGGAAGCAAATTAGAGCATTGACCATAGCAAATGCAGTGGCTCAGAGAGAGCTGCACATGGTAGAAGCCAGGGTAGCAGTCTGGGGGGAGAGATGACTGATGGCAGTCAGACATGAATTGTGGGTGTGCTGGAACCTACTGGGGACTCTCAAAGCAACTGCAACAATAGGAACCACAATTTAGGGTTCCTGGACCCAGAACTGGATGAGATTTGGACCTTTATCATTTGTATAGTAAAGGAAAGGGTGATGCAGAAACTTACAGTTATTGGCTTATTTGTTTACCTTCCTTTCCTCCTCCCATTCCCCATCCTCCCATCTCAACTATGAGACTTGAGACAATGTCTTTCATTTCTTTTGTTACAATGTCCTAATATCTAGCATGGACACAATATGTGTTTGAAAAGTGTTTTCTCTAAGAACAAATACATAAAATCACCTGGTCCAAAGCTTTTATCTAGCTCCTGGATGTCTTTAAATATCAAAAAGTTTGGGGAATTTAGAAAAGGACATACTGTGAAGTTGAGACTTTGAAACATGTGGCAAAAATTTGAATGTCTGAAGTGAAAGGAATGGACAAGTGGTGGAGTCCTTGACCATGCAGAGGAGTTTTATAGGCCAGATGCTTTTCCCATAACAGCATCTTCCTGAACAGCAATAGCTATCACTTACTGAGAATTACCTTGTGGAAGTCACTGTTCTAGATATTTGACCTTCTTTCACTACTGGCATGAACCATGCTAGAGGACGGTTGTGATACCATGTGACAGAGCACAAGAAGCCACAACTACTCAAGTGAGAGTCAAAGGAGTAGATCTTCCCATCCCTTTTCCTGAAAACCTATTTTGTAATGATTTTAGGTAAACAGACTTTGTTTCCCAAATTTTGGTTAAGAAGAGCCAACATATAAACTGACACTACATTTAAATGGAATAGAATACATGTTGTCCTTGATGGGGTCCAGAATTTGATGGAATGCAATTGTCAAAACTTATAGACGCTAAAAAGAAATTGTACTCATTTTCTTTGGGGGAGAAAGAGTGAGAGGGAAGAAGGCAAAGGAAGGGATATTCAGTGAGCTCTGGTTTGGAAAGGTAAGTAGCTTCTGCTTCCCGTGGGGCTGGGCCAGGAAGAGGAGGCGCTGTCTCTACAGTAGATTATCTCAAACGTTCCCCTTGCCTGTCCTGGGGGATCTGCACTTGGGCATTTATGTGCACTTGAAGAGTGATGGAGGTTGTTTTTATTTCTATTTTTATGATATTTATAGCTGGTACACACTATGTCTAATCCTGGAATTTATGGATTTGGGCTGACACATCAGTTCAGACGTTATCTCCTAGGCATAAGCCCTGAGATCATGGAGCATGATGCAGTATTACAAGGCAGCAGTGATTTGCCCAACCATTTACAATAGTTTTCTCAGGAGGTGGCCTCTTTGTCTCTCAAGGAAATGACAAAACATCAATGAGGTTTCAGTTCAGGGGCTTGGAAGAAACTTGGAATCTAACACTCACCAACTGACAGGGATATTTTAAGCTGAGACTCAAATCAGAGATTCTCCTGAGGTAGTTCGGATGCTTTGTTTAACAAAAGCAAACTATGAGTCCAAATTATTCATTACCATATTCATAAGTAGGCTATTTAGTAAGACGGTGTGGAGATAATAACAAAAACAAATATTGAATAAAGCTCTTTCCATGTCAACCTTTCCAGCATATACGGTATATTAACTCATTGTTAGTCTGGAATCAACAGCTTAAAATTAATGAGCACATGCTCTTGATTGCCAGGTAAGGGAATTAAGAAATTGGAACTATGTAGCCAGATTTCCCATGAGAGCTCTTCCTGTAGGAAAATGCTGGATAAAAAAAAAGGTTGAATTACAATTCATTTTAAGTGGATTTGAACATTCAAAATATATCCTATATCAGTGATGGCGAACCTTTTGAGCTCGGTGTGTCAGCATTTTGAGAAACCCTAACTTAACTCTGGTGCCGTGTTACATATAGAAATTTTTTGATATTTGCAACCATAGTAAAACAAAGACTTATATTTTTGATATTTATTTTATATATTTAAATGCCATTTAAGAAAGAAAAATCAACCCAAAAAATGAGTTTGCGTGTCACCTCTGACATGCGTGTCATAGGTTTGCCATCACTGTCCTATATGGTTCTCTTACTTAAATGTAATAACTCATACTAAATGAAGGTATCAACATTATTTGCCAGTATCTTTCCATTCTCTATTTTTTTTGTCTCTCTCATATTTTACGATATTGCAATTAGAATCTGAAGACAAGTTGCAAGTAATAATCTGGCTTGCACTTGCCTTTATATTCTCTTGAGTTTATACTCTCCTTTGTGTTTCAGATTTTTTGAGTAATTTCTGCGCCTACACTACTGCCATTTATAACTATCCAAATAGAAATGTTTCGAAACAGCTGAACTTGTTTCTCCTTGGTGAGGGAACTCATAGAACCATTTGTTGAAACGGTAAACTAAGATCTGTTGGGAAAAGAAAGTATTTTCTTAGTTCTTTGGAGAGAGCTGATTACACTCAGTCAAAAGAAAACTATTCATCCTTGATTATAAAATGAGGAACGGGGAGAGGCAGGTTTACCATGCAGCTAAGGATGTTCCTGGGAGGGACACTGCAATGCATTTTCAAGGACTTGACTTTTTATTCTTATTCTTAGAGGTGGCTCTCTAAATTGTCAGAGCCACACAAAACCTGGATCCACCTCTAAAAGCAGTCTTTGAATTATCAGTGTTCTAAAAAAAAATCTCAGAGTTGAACTGATTGGAATGAGGAGGCCAGATGAACTAGTGGCAAGTTCTAAAGTCCTGGATATATACAGATACAACATTTACAACATTCCAAAGCTCTCATTCCATTAACATTTACTTTATACATGGTATTTGAATATACCTGAAAAGCCGCCTTCTGAAGTAATTTAAATATCCTCATTTATTAATATGGTGAATTTGATTTGTCAATCCTTTTATTTATAGTTGTCAAGGGAATGTTAAATGCCAAGAATCTGAGCCTATGGAGTCTGTATTGAAGACTGTTCTAACATATTTCTCAAAGGTATCTTCATTTTCATTTTTTTAAATTTATTTTATTTTTAATTTATTTATTATCCATAGTTATGGAGTGCGTGCCTGGGTTCTGATGGGCATTATATCAAATATGGATTAAATGTTAATAAAAACAAGTCCTAATGAGTGAGCCTATTTTTTACTATTCCTCACATTTTTTTTTCCAAAAAATTATCAGAGACTACAGTCTTTAAAGTGAAGGCTCAGGTTATATCATTATCATCATCATCATCACTGTTGTTACTCCTATTAATTGTGTAGTTTCTGTTTTTTAGTAGTAATTCCCCCATTACTTTTTATTGTAGCAAAAATACACATAACATAAAATTTATTATGTTAACCATTTTTAACTATACAGTTCAGTGCTGTTAATACATTCATGTAAAACTATCACCACCATCCATCACTAGAACTCTTTTTCACTAGCATAACTGATACTCTGTACCCATTCAACAATAACACCCAGGATCCATTCACTTTCTTTGTTTTTTCTTCTTTAAAAAAAAATCCCCATTCTGTTCTCTGTTAATATGGGTTATAGTTTTGTGGATTGTTTTTTTATTCCACACATAAGTGAGATCATGTAATAGTTGTCTTTTTGTCTGACTTATTTCACACATGTACACACACACACGCACACGCACACACACACACATGCACACACTCACACACGCACGCCCAGCAGGCACACATCACATTTTCTTTATTCCATTCATTCATTGATGTACATTTAGCTTGTTTTCATATCTTGCTATCTTATAAATAATGCTATAATGATCAGGGGGTGCAAATATCCCTTTGAGATAGTGATTTTATTTCTTTTGGATGTATACTCAGATATGGGGTTGCTGGATCATATAGTAGTTCTATTTTTAATTTTTTTAGAAACCTCCATACTGTTTCTCATAGTGCCAGTTTACATTACTGCCAACAGTACACAGGGGTTTCCTTTTCTCCACATCCCTGCCAATACTTATTGTCTTGACCTTTCTGATGACATTCTAACAGATAGGGGGCAATATCTCATTGTGATTTTAATTTGTATTTTCCTGATGATTAGTGGTGTTGACCATGTTGTTATATAACTGTTGGCCATGTATATGTCTTCCTTGGAAAAATGTTTACTCAGGTTTTTTGCCCATTTTTTATTTGGGTTATTTTTAATTTTTATTTAATTTTTGCTATTGAGTTGTAAGAGTTCCTCATATAGTTGGGATATTAACCCTTTATCAGATGTGATTTGCAAATATTTTCTCTCATCCTGCTGGTTCTTTTTTCATTTTATTAATTATTTCTTTTGCTGTACAGACAATTCTTAGTTTGATGTAGTCCCACTTGTTTATTTTTTCTTTTGCTGCTTGCGTTGTTGGTCTCAAATCCAAAAAACCATTACCAAGACTATGTCAAGGATCTTTTCCCCTATGTTTTTTTTCTAGGAGTTTTATAGTTTCAGGTTTTATGTTTAAGTGTTTAATCCATTTTGAGTTGATTTTTCTGTATGGTGTAAGATAAAGGTCCTATTTTATTCTTTCACATGTGATTACCCAGTTTTCCCAGCATCATTTATTGAAGAGATTATTCTTTCCCTGTTGTGTATGCTTGGTGCCTTTGTCAAAAATTATATGTTGACCATATATATGTGGGCTTATTTCTGGACTCACTATTCTGTTCTATTTATCTATATGTTAATTTTTTATGCCACTATCATTTTGTTTTGATTATTACAGCTTTGTAATATAGTTTAAAATCAGGGAGTGTTGAAGCCTCCAACTTTTCTTGTTCAATTATTCTAGCTATTCAGTCTTATTGGTCCATACAAATTTTAGGCTTGATTTTTCTATTTCTGTGAAAATGCCATTGGAATTTTGATAGGAATTTCCTAGAATCTATAGATTTGTTTTTGGTAGAATGCATATTTTACCTATATTAATTATTCCAATCTATGAGCACTGAACAGCTTTCCATCTATTTGTCTCTTGTTTAATTTCTTTCTTCTGAGTTTTATAGTTTTCAGCATACAGATCTTTCACCTCCTTGATTAAATTTATTATTAAGTATTTTATTGTTTTTGATGCTATTGTAAAAGGGATTGTTTTCTTAATTTTTTTTGGATAGTTTGTTATTAGTTTATAGAAACACAACTGATTGTTTCATATTGACTTTGTATTCTGCAACAAAGTTTACTTATTATTTTTAACAGTTTTTGGTAGATTCCTTAGGGTTTTCTCCATATAAGATCATGCCACCTGCAAACAGATACAATTTTATTTCCTCATTTCTGATTTGGATGACCTTTATTTCTTTCTCTTGCCTACTTGCTTTGGCTAGGACTTCTAATACTATGCTTGGGTAGGAGTGATAAGAGTGGGCACAATTGTCTTGGAAAAAGCTCTCAGCTTTTCACCACTGAGTATATTAGCTGTGGGCTTGACATATATATAACCTTTATTATATTGATTTCTTTTGTATGCATTTTGTTGAGAGTTGTTTTTTACTGAAAGGATGTTGAATTTTGTCAAATGTGTTTTCTGCATCTATTGAGAGGATTATATGATTTTTATCCTTTATTGTTAATGTGGTATATTACATTTATTGACTTGTAGATGTTGGACTATAACTGCATCCTAGGGGTAAATACCACTTGATCATGGTATTTATCTTAATGTGTTGTTGAAATCAGTTTTATGCATTTGTTGAGAAATTTTGCACTTATGTTCATTAAAGATTAGCCTACAATCTTCTATTTTTATGTAGTATCCTTGTCTGGCTTTGGTATTAGAATAATCCTGGTTTTATAAATTGAGTATGGAAATGCTCTTTCCTCATGAGTTTTCTGGAAAGGTTGGGAAGGATTGGTATTAATTCTTTTTTAAAAGTTTGTTAGAATTCATCAGTGAAGCTATCTGGTTCTGGGCTTTTCTTTTTGGGGAAATATTTGGTTACAGATTCAATCTCTTTACTCTTTTAGATCTTTTAAGGTGTCCTATCCTACATAATAAAAGACTAATATGCTAAGTGTCTGACCATTCGACCATTCGATCAGTCGCTATAATGTGCACTGACAACTAGGAGGCAGATGCTCTGACCGGTAAGTTAGCTTGCTGCTAGGGTCTGGCCAACCAGGATGGGTGAGATGGGCTGGACACGCCCTAGAGCCCTCCTGCGGTCCCTCCCTGGCCCCAATCATGCACCAGTGGGGTCCCTCAGGCTAGCCTGTACCCTCTTGCAATCTGGGACCCCTCAGGGGATGTCAGAGAACCAGTTTCAAACCAATCCCTGCAGGATTAGTGCACTGGGCCTCTGTTTCTTCATAATTTAATCTTAGTAAGTTGTATATTTCTAGAAATTTATCCATTTCTTCTAGGTTATCCAATTTGTTGGTGAATAATTTTTCATTACAGTCTCTTATGATACTTTGCATTTGTTTTCAACAAACTAAGGCTATTTTATATATTTTAAAAAGCATTTTGCCTTTATACATTTCAGCCTCAATGTAGAAATGAAAGACAATTGAGGTTGAAAGGAGAAGGAATAAAATCTACTTATATAAAAACCCTGGGTGTAACATCATGGCCAGAACCGCGATCAAGTGGAAGGAAGTCAGTCCTGCAGGGGTTGTCTTGAAATGGCTGTGCCCTCCCCTGAGCTGTTTCCCAGAGCTGTTTCCTGTAAGGGCAGGTTTGAGGCAGGAACCCGCCCTCGGAGTGTGGAGGCATACCTTTATAAAGTGTGCCGCGCCAGCACAGCCAAGGGTGAACCTAAGTGGGGGCAGCTGAAAGGCTTAAGAAAGACAGACAAGAGAATCAAATCTGGGTCTCAGTGGGATGCTGCTTCTCTGAGAGACAGAGACCACACCCACAGCCATGTCCTTATTTTATAACAGATGCCATGAGGCAAAGTAAGGGCGTGACCAAGATGTTTACAACATTCTCCTGGGTTTCAATCCTACTCAACTACATGCACCTGAACTCTATCAAGCCCACATCACTCAGGCACATGGGGCCACCTGTTTGGACCATAGGTTCAAGCTTACAACTATAGCTGTTGGCTATAATTGTGCTGGGAGGGCCCTGCCCTCCAAGCTGGGACTTGCACATGGCAATGAGAGGACTGTGCCCTCTCATCAGTCCAAGGCTTGAACCTGTCCAAAACACTGTAGCAGCTCCCCACAATAAAGTTTTAATACATTATATTAGAGGTTGTGGTGGTACTGTTTTAACCACAGCATCTACAGGAATTGCTGCAAATTTACTTCTCGGTGGGAGAACCTTGCATTACCAATATAAATGACCAATTCCATTAAATGAAACTTCAATTTCTAGACTCGATATAAACAGTGAAATTGCTAAAACTATTAAAAAGGCCCAACTTCTCATTATTGATGAATGCATCATGGCATCCAGTCATGCTATAAATGCCATAGACAGATTACTAAGAGAAATTATGAATTTGAATGTTGTATTTGGTGGGAAAGTTCTCCTTCTTGGAGAGGATTTTCGACAATGTCTCAGTATTGTACTGCATGGTATGGGATTGGCCATAATACAAATGAGTTTAAAGTACTGTAATGTTTGGGGATGTTTCAATAAATTGTCTCTTAAAACATATATGAGATCAGAGGATTCTGCTTATAGTAAATAGTTAGTAAAACTTGGAGATGGCGAACTTGATAGCAGTTTTCATTTAGGAATGGATATTATTGAAATCCCCTGTGAAATGATTTGTAATGGATCTATTATTGAAGCTACCTTTGAAATGGTATATCTATAGATAATATTAAAAATATATCTAAACATGAAATTCTTTGTCCAAAAAAATGAGCACGTTCAAAAATTAAATGAAGAAATTTTGGATATACTCGATGGAGATTTTCACACATATTTGAGTGATGATTCCATTGATTCAACAGATGATGCTGAAAAGGAAAATTTTGCCATTGAATTTCTTAATATTATTACTCCTTCAGGAATGCCAAGTCATAAATTAAAATTGAAAGTGGTGCAATCATCATGCTATTGAGAAATCTTAATAGTAAACGGGGTCTTTGTAATGGTACTAGATTTATTATCAAAAGATTACAACCTAACATTATAGAAGCTGAAGTATTAACAGGATCTGCAGAGGGAGAGGTTGTTCTCATCCCAAGAATTGATTTGTCCCCATCTGACACTGGGCTCCCATTTAAATTAATTTGAAGACAGTTGCCCGTGATGCCAGCATTTGCGATGATTATTAATAAATCACAAGGACAAACTCTAGATAGAGTAGGCATATTCCTACCTGAACCTGTTTTTGCACATGGTCAGTTATATGTTGCTTTCTCTCGAGTTTGATGAGCATGTGACATTACAGTTAAAGTTCTAAATACTTCATCACAAGGGTAATTAGTCAAGCACTCTGAAAGTGTTTTCACTCTTAATGTGGTATACAAGGAGATATTAGAATAAGTTTAATCACTTTATCAGTCATTGTTTGCATCACTGTTGTTTTTATATCATGTTTTTGTTGTTTTCATATCATGTTTTTGTTGTTTTCATATCATGTTTTTGTCGTTTTTATATCATGCCTCTGTTGTTGTTATATCCTTTTGTTACTGTTTATTTACTAATAAATTTATATATTATTTTTATATACATTTTACTTATTTCCTTTCATCTCTCACACTTCTATTATAGAGAAAGGGCAA
>NW_005874799.1:0-14219 GCF_000147115.1 Myotis lucifugus
GGGGAAATTCCTTTAGGAGTGAGGATGGGAAAGAATGCAAGTCACTGTAGGGAATCTGCAAATAGCTTCATTTAAACAAAATAAAAAGCCCTGAGCGTCAGTAGCAGCCAGCTCTCTGCTGTTCACTCCTTTCTTATAAACCTGGAACCCCATACCTCCGAGCCCTGGGACGAGGGCTGTGGCTTTCTTGAAGGGCCTCACATCCCTACCAGGAGGATGTGATGTTGTTTGTGGGACCCAGGCACTTGGAACGAGGGAAGAATTTCCTTTGTGTGGAACTCGCTCAAACATGCTCTGTCACGCTTGACGGAGTTGTTTATGGGCTACTTCCTCTCAAGCCCAACCAGCAGGCCCAGGGCTGCGTTTCACAAGCTATTAAAAACACGAGCACGCTCTTTTCTGGTGTGTGTGGCATCTAACCATTTATTTTGAATATTACATATTTGGAAAAGCATTCAAAATAGAAAATGACGGCTTTGGGGGATTCTGACTATGCCCCGAGTAAAGGCGGTCTATAATCTGAAACACATTCACATTATGCAGGAATGACGGCCACAGTCTGTTGCCACGATTTTTTTTTCGATACTTGAAAGCTTCGTTTTTCTGTTTTTAGGGACTT
This sequence comes from Myotis lucifugus, assembly GCF_000147115.1. Lineage (NCBI taxonomy): Eukaryota > Metazoa > Chordata > Mammalia > Chiroptera > Vespertilionidae > Myotis > Myotis lucifugus. Next base: position 620 of record NW_005874799.1, read on the forward strand.
GTGTTTTGATTTCTGTTTTCCATAGACAGTAGCAGACACTCTCCTCCCTTACTCATTCATGACCTTCCCTCACTGTTTTTATTTTGGCTCCAAAGAGTTTCTCCTTCTCCAAAAATATCCTGCAGAGCGTTCCACATGTTTCTCAGTGTCACTTGAACCAATACAACCTTTTGTTAAATTGCATCCTTACAGTTTACGAGGCACTTTTAGGAACATTTTATCATTTGAGCCTCTCATAAACCCTGTGAAATAGTTATTATTCTCATCTCCATTGTACAGATGAGGAGACTGAACTTCAGAGGGTTCCAGAAGGTCACACAAGGTAGGGATCCTTCGCACAGGGCCATATGTCTACAGCGCCTGGGCTATCTAATCTTTCAGTCATTCACCCACTCACCCATTCATTCACTCATTCATTCATTCATTCATTCATTCATTCCAGTTTACTATCAGTAATATGGCTCTGTAGGCTCACGGAGATTCAGTGGAAAGTGATAGGCCTTCCGGCAGGTTTAGTGCGTTGGGTTTGCTCGAGGAGGCGTTAGCTAACTGTGGCTGACCTGACAGCACCCACTGGACTGCCCTGCAGGCTGTTCAGGCTGCCCTGAGCGCTGTTCATGTGTTGCTCTCAGTTTGTTGCTTTTTTCCAATGAAGGTTAAAACCACGCTGATGGCTGTGGAGCCAGGAGGGAGGGGTCTTGTTGGCCCTGACATTGATTTTATGAGTAGCAATGATATATGGTTTTCTGGAAGACCAAGCATGAGAAAGCAAAATAGATTCTGTGGGCAAACATTTGCATAATCATAATTCATTTTGGGGGGAAAAACAAACTAAGAATTCTTCGATCCTGGAATATCATATTCAGTACGTTCTTCTTGTCAAAGTTAACTGTTTTTGAATAATGTTTCAGAGCTAAATCTGATTGATTTTACAAAAGGGACCAGCACATAAATGTGTACTTTTAATACCTAGAGGGGACTCATTATTCTCTAGAACAGCAGTTCTCAACCTGTGGGTCGCGACCCCTTTGGGGGTCAAACGACCCTTTCACAGGGGTCGCCTAAGACCATCGGAAAACACATATATAATTACATATTGTTTTTGTGATTAATCACTATGCTTTAATTATGTTCAATTTGTAACAATGAGATTGGGGGTCACCACAGCATGAGGAACTGTATTAAAGGGTCGCAGCGTTAGGAAGGTTGAGAACCACTGCTCTAGAATGTAACAGCATTACAGTCAAACATTACAGTGAATAAGTTACCCCAAGTGAGGAGGCTTGGTAGGCTGATCCAGTTAATGCCCTGGAGTTCTAACTGGGGGTCCCCCCAGAGTAACAGACCAGGGAGAGGGGACGGTGTCTTCTGTACACTCTGGCCAGCTAGAAACAGCAGTGCAAGTATGTCCATCATTTTTAAAAAGTCAAAAAGAAAACAGGGAGCTAACACTCATCTAAGCTCACAACATCCCCCGACAGACTCTGTCATTCCTCATCGCATTTCTGCGACTTGAAAAGCAAACCTGAGCTCCTGTGATATGGGCGGCAGCCATCTGCATCCTGGCTTTTCTGTCTGCCCCGTTTCTCCGTTGTGGGAGTAAATGTCCCTTTGGAGTGTTCTGTGCTCACTTAAGACTGACTCCCACAGATTGCCCACAGGTGAAACAAGACACTCCTTTTCCTTCAAGCCCGTTCTTTGGCCCAGACTATGAACTTATGTGTGCCCTACACCTGCCCGCCTTCAAACGCACGGCAACCTGGGAGGGAGAGCCGGCCAGCGGTCAACTCCTCAACTCCAGGCAGGACCCCATGTTTACTGAGAATCGAGGTTGGGCACAGAAGCTGCCAGAAGAGAAGCTGCCAGAATATCTTCTACACTCCAAATATTACCCTCTGTGTGATGGACAGGAGGGGTGATCTGTAGGAACCAGCCACGTTGGTTTAACGTTTCAAAGGCTGACCAAAGGCAATGCAGTGTCTAATCAATGTTCTCCAGATGGATTTCCAGGCAGGGGAAGTAGGCCTGGTTCTTCATCTTCCTCCTACTTCGGGGCCATCTCAGGAGAAGACTGCTGTGTCTACAGAGGTAAGTGCCTTTCAATCTTCATCCATCGCTTTTAACATGAGTTCCCTCAAGTTAATTTTTTTTAGAGACCTTAACAAGGCGTTTAGGAATCTCTCCCTTCTTGTCAGGTACTGCGGCATGTAGGATAGAACAGGGGCTTTGGAATCCAGACCCAGCCTCCAACGTTATTATCTGTGTGAACGTGACACTATCTGTGTGAAAGTGAACAAATTACTTAATTTCTGTGAGCCTCAATTTTCCCATCTCATCTGTAAAATGGGTAGAATAATGTCCTTTTCCAGACACCACCCCTCTTGGCCTTTGCCACAAAGAAAGGTGTTCAGAATCCAATGTGTTTTAACATGAATTCCCTCAAGTTAATATTTTTTCAGAGACCTTAACAAGTTGTTTGAGAATCTAGTGCCAGAATGCCAGAATGCTCAAACCTTGATGATTCTCAGTCAAGAATATGTGAAATTTATCTAGAATTTCAGTCTCACTTTTAATTACCAAATTCAATTCCCCCTCACATCAAGCTATTTTTAAAACTCAAAACCGAGGCCCTAGCCTGTTTGTCTTAGTGGACAAAACGTCGGCCTGTGGATCAAAGGGTCCTGGGTTTGATTCCAGTCGAGGGCATGTACCTCGGTTGTAGACTCCTCCTCACCTGGGCCCTGGTCAGGACTCGTGCAGGAGGCAACCAATCGATGTGTTTCTCTCACATCGATGTTTCTCTCTGTCTCTCCCTCTCTCTTCCACTCTCCCTTAAAAATCAATGGAAAAAATATCCTCGGTTGACGTTTAAAACAAAAAAACAAAACAAAAAACTCAAAAGAGAGGAGCATTTGAGATCTTGCTCCCAGGCATATGTCATCAGTTTGGCTCAAATAAACTCTTATAAAAATTAAAAATAAATAAAGCTCAAACGAGAATGGAAGACCTGGGTGTGAGATTTTCTCCCTTACTTTCGCTTGGCAAGCCTTTGGAGTCAGGTATGAAGAGAATCAAGGAGAAAACAGGGCGAGCAAGGGAGAGCTGTGCCAGTGAGAGGCAGTGGGCCTGGGTCTGTGTCTGGGCTCTGACCTAGCTCTGTGATGGCTGACAAAGGACGTTGTCTCTCTCAGCCTCAGTTTCCTCATTGCTAACCTGACAAAACAAAAGCAAGAGAAGTAGATTTAGTTGCCAATGAATATGTCAAGAATGACTAATTGGTTGAGTATTCCTGTTCTCTGCCTCTGGTTGTTCAAATATTACTATTATATGTGCAACTTCTAATGCACTGGAAAAGCATTTTAAAAAAGGGCGTTTGTTTGAAAATCTTTGTTTTGTGACTTTTGGTATAGCTTAGCAACTTTTAATGTTTGCTTTTGAGATTCATTCTAGTCCTAATTTATTTTCAGTCATTTATGAAAACGAACAAAGTTAGAAGTTAAAAATAAAATAAAGCTAAAAGAACAACAAAGACAAAATTAATAAAAGTAAAAGATCAATTAAAATAATGCCCATTTTTGTCTCTTTAACCAGTATTTCCACAAATTTTATTGTAAAACTAGTGACCTGGTGCATGGATTTGTGCACATTGAAAGGAAATTAATTTAAAAAAATGTTTTAATATCGCTATTTTCCCTTTCTCTATAATAGAAGTGTAGAGGTGAAAGAAAATTAGTAAAATGTACATGAAAATAATATATAAATTGATTAAGAAATAAATAATAATAACATGATATAACAACAAAGACATGATATGAAAACAACAAAAAGATGATATAAAAACAACAAAAACATGATATAAAAACAACATTGATAAAACAATGACTGATAAATTGATTATACTTATTCTAATACCTCCCTGTATATCACATTAAGAGTAAAAATACTTTCAGAGTGCTTGACTAATTTCCCTTGTGATGAAGTATTTAAAACTTTAACTTTAACCACACACTCTTCAAACTTGAGAGAAAGCAACATATTACTAACCATGTCTGAGAACTTTTTCTAGCCCAGTGAAGCACCCCAACTTCTCTTTCAGGTAATTGTCAGCAACACAGCAGTAAATATCAACACAAAGCAGATTATTATTGTAGATCACGCAGGGAGAACAAAGGGTAAAATATTTAACTGTAGTGTGTTTGACTATATTCTGCACAGTAAGAAAATCTGAGTCATTTTCAAATTCCATCATTTCTTAACTTCTTTTCAGTTGGGTCAAGTTTCTAAACTTTCTAGATCTCCGTTTTCTGGCTAAGGAAAAGAAAATAGGATTCTACTGAGTCTCCTATCTGCCTATTCTAGGGCTTCTACTGTAATATTTGCACCTGGCTATAAAGCAACTTGGGTTCCTGGGCTGTAGAAACTCCAAGGAGGCTAGTCACTAGGGAGAGGAAGCCAGGCATTGCTGTGTGACATCATTACCCAGCACCCACAGCCACAATTTCCAGGCTGGACTGGGCTGTGGGCTGCATTTTGTGCCATGGGGTCTCAGCAGCGTTGGCTGTGATTTGGTGGGGTGTTGCTCCAAGGTGGTGGCAGGGCCAGTGTCCCACTTGGGGGAAGCTGAGTGTTGCTTAGTGGGTGCCAGGTCCGTGGTGCCATTTATCTGTAAATGGCCAGTGCACATCACAGCAGCTCCTGCGTTGAGCATCTGCCCCCCTGGTGGTCAGAGCGCATCATAGCAACCAGTCAGCTGGTCAGACACTTAGCATATTAGCCTTTTATATATAGAGATATTTTATTTTTTGTACAGTTTTTGCTAAGTTTTATTGAGAAGGGTACTAATATGTTATTTTAACAATGGAATGTGAGATACAATGCTGGGGGATATTTGTCTAGACTATTTCTTGCTATTTGAACATTGCAATGGACATCATTGCACCATTTTTTCAAGGTCATCACTGTACATCTAGATGGTGAGTTCAGTTACAAAATGAGGAAGGGGGCAGGACTGCCAAAAATGTGTTTAAATCTTTTCAAAAGCAAAGTACCTAGAAAGTGCGAAAATATCTAAGGAAAATTAATTAAAATAAAACTTCTCATTGAAAATCAGGAGACCATTTTAGGATACATTGACATCATCAATATGTGAATTACTGATGAGAAACCAGAATTTCTGAACCATTTTACTTTCAATCAGTTCACTTAGAACTGGACATCAACATTTAAAACTCACAGAGAATATTGCCAGAGTGGGCAGAATCGGCTAACAGTAAATATAAAATTTGAAAACCAACGATGTGGAAAATGCGACAGAAATGCAAAAACGCATGTACAATTCTGGGTTGCTCTCCAAATTAAAAAAGTCTATGAAATGCATAAAAACTCATAAAGAATACCAAAACTGCTTAATAACACACTCAAATGACTAATATGTATCAACAACAAAAAAATTGTCTGGAAATATTCATTTTTACCTAGTTAATCATTTGGCCAATTTGTTATTTCAACCAATTTGTTTTAAAACAATTCGTATGTAGTCAAAATTTCCTACTCATAACATGGTGAATGAGGACAAAAATAGATGTTTGTAAAGGGACTGAATCAAGACAGACAGTTAATAAAGCATAGCTCTTCATTTTTTTTTTTTTTGGCTCCAGAAACTTGATAGCCAGCCAACAACACAGAACCAAAAAAAGTGTAACAAATTGAAATAACTTTAAGAATTGAGGATTGCTGGAGAATCGTTTCTACAAATTATCCTATTATTCAGCATGTCTGATGTTTGCATAGTTCATGGAACTCTTGTCTTTGGCAAAAAGAGAAATACATATGTAGTTGATTCAATTCTACAACTCATTGATTTATTTGTCAATTTGAATATTTGTAACCCGGTTACAGGAGGTATAACCAGAGGCTTACCAGCTTCAGGCTGGTCCCTGAATTCTCTCCCTGGTCATCCCTGCTGTTGGCTTATGGGGACCAGGACTTGTACCATGAACTCCGGCGACACCTGGTATCATGTGCAATAATATCAGAATTTGGGGTTATATTCTTCTTTGGTGGTATATACACACACATACACTAGCTGAGCCAAGTTCTATCTCATGATTCTTCCTGTTTTTTATAACTTTTTGCTGTTTCTATAGTTAATAACTATCTCATTTCCCGCTCCAAAGAGAACTGCCTGTGGGCAATCGCCCCGCAGTCATCCTGGGAATTCCCTCGCCTTCCTCTCGCCCGTTGTAGCATCTGTTTTCTGGATCCCATTTCTCTGTCTCTTTGGGGTTTACTTCCGCATTTTGGTGAAATGTATCCTCTGATAGAAGCTTGAGAAAAAAGCCCGTGGGTAAGTTTGAGACTGTGCACGTCTTAAGCTGTTTTTATGTTATCCTTGCACTTGATTTATAGTTTGCTAAGATGTGATTCTCAACAATTTTTTCTCACTCAGCATTTTCAGGCCTCATGTTGCCTCTAATATTGTTTCGAGAAGTCTGATGTCATTCTGACCCCCACTCCTTTGTGTATAACTTTTTTTCTCTTCTGGAAGCTTTTAAGGTCTTCTCTTTATTGTTAGTGCTCTAGTAAATAGGCTTTGGTGGGCCTTCTAACATTTTTCTTTTTATTGCCCTGGCCAGTGTGGCTCAGTTGGTTCAGCCTTGTCCCATGCACCAAAAGGCCTCCAGTTCAATTCCAGGTCAGGGCACATGCCAGGGTTGCAGGCTCCATCCCCAGTGTGGGGAGTGCAGGATCAGCCGATCAATGATTCTCTCTCATCATTGATGTTTCTCTCTTTCTCCCTCTCCCTTCCTCTCTGTCTCTAAAATCAATTAAAAAAAATATTTAAAAAAATTTTTTTGTTGTGCTGGGCACTTGGTGGACTCTTCCAATGTAGACTGGGGACTTTTTCTTCTTGATAATTTTCTTTGATAATTTTCTTTTTGCCACTTTTTGGGGAAATTGGACTTCCTGAGTAAATTATCCCGTCTTGTCTTTTCTATTACATATCCTTTCTTTTTTTAAAAAAAATTCTACTTTTGGGGAGATTTGTTTGACTTGATATTTTAACTTTTTGCTGACTAAAAATATTTAGCTACTATACTTTTGAAATATTCAAGAACTCTTCCTTCACTGATAATTCACCTTTCATAGCAACTTGTTCTTGTTTCATGCTTTCTTTGCAATTCTCTACTGCTCCCTGCAGTAACTCTGCTATCTCCAAGTTCCTTTTTGGTTGTTTATTTGTTTTAGTATTGTTTATCTTGGAAGCTTTCCTCAAATGCCTAGCAAACCTTGGCTGTCTCTTCACATGTAAGAACTGGGCTACTAAAAAGCTGATTGGAGTGGGTATGGCAAGACCCCGCTGTGCTGTGGTCTAGTTGCTACTCAAATGTCAGCATCCGATAGATCTTTCCACTGAGATGCTGCCTCCTAGCAGAATCCTCCAATTTCCTGACTGTGAGTTTGAAGCATGGCTGCTGATGTGTAGAGGTGGGTGGGGAAGGGAAGCTGGGGTATCATCATTGTTCAGTATTCAGACTTTAACTTAATTAAGTTTTCAATGTGATATTTTCCTGAATATCTGGGTCCTTGTTTCAGGAACCTCTCTAGTTCATTTCGCGAGAGACCTCTCTCTGTGGGGGAGGGTTGCATTAAGAAGGAAACCTGGAGTTATAACTGATGCTAACATACACCTCAAGTAGCCCCCCCCCTCCCCCCCCGTTTTAGGCGTCCTCCTCCCACCTGCTTTCTGGGTGCTTCCAATGCCTGAGCATATCTGGAGTTTCAGTGACTCAGCTTGCTTCTCCTCGGTGGCGCCATCTAGAGGCCCTCGTTCTAACCCCCCTGCACTCTGCTGGGGCACCCTTGTCCCGTGTCTATTACAGTACACAGTTCTAGATGTCTCCTTTGTGTTTCTGTTTTTCATTCTACTTACTGCTTGAGGATGACTTTAGAAAGGGTAAGGAGATAGAAGTGTCTTTTCTGTATCATTTTGAAACGCGAATCTCTGGTCTTAACTGAGACATCAGAATACGTCGGGAATGGAACTTGCTCTCTGTGGCTGTACAGAGAATACCTGGACACTAAAGACACTGAGCTCACCCCTTTCTTCTTTACAACAGTTGGGTTTGGTTTTCATGGAATTTTGAGCTTATGCCGCCTACTGACCCTATGGTTTGTTGCCTTAGACCTTCGACATCAAGTTAGCCATCGACACCAAGTGTTTCGGGGAGGACAGTCGGTGATGAGGCAGACAGAGCCTGCTGGTCGGTGGGCCCTTCACTGTGTGGGTCTCTGTCTAACCCAGTGCCCATGCTGCTTGTGATAATGCGAGAGAGTTAGTGATTTTCGTCTTTGTTTCCAATCTTTTAATCCGGTGCAAATGAGGAATAATTGGCTTCTTAATTATTGCCGAGTGTGACTCCTATGGTTCCTTATGAACTCCGGGAACTTGGACAAGTTAAGCGATTTTGCAAACTCAGTCTCTTCTCTCATAAGCTAGGGCAACTAATGCCAGTTATTGGTGACATCAAGTGAATGAAGGAGCTAATTCATTTTGTTTATTTAACAAACGTGCCTTAAACTCCTCTCAAGTGCCAGGCATTATGCTGGTGATGCAGCGATGAGTAAGCCCCAAATCCTTGAAAGCAGTTTAGCAGGCAGGGAAGCACAGGAGTGGCTATGAGGTGTGAGTGGTGAGTGCTGGGATAGAGGGTGCATTACGCAAGGACAGAGGAGGAAAATAGCCCAGCCCTGGGGTGTGGGAGCATGTCAGGGATTGCTCTAGAGACGGTGACATCTGAAACTTGAGAGGTAGATCTTAGAAGAAGGGTAGGAGCTACCCAAGTGAAGAGGAAGTAAAAGAATAGTCCATGTCAAGGAGACAGCATGAGCAAAATGACAGAGGTGAGAATCAACACTGTTTGTACAAGAAAGTGAAAACGATTTAGTGTTAATGAATTGCCTACCAGAGACTCTGGCACCAGAGAAATGTTAGTGACCCCCCTCCCTTCAGCCCCTAAATGTGGTCTTATTAAAAATTCAAGGGGCCCTCAGTTTTTGGAGTCAAGATGCAGAGATGTCTGTCATCAGTCAGGTATAGCCCTGCAGGATGTGTGTGTGTATGTGTGTGTGTATGTGTGTGTGTACACACATTTGTACATGGGTGTGTGTTGTATGTGTGTAGGTGAGCTTATACCTTGTCATCGATGGCTGATTTCACATAGCTTTTGTTAGGAAGCCCATTTCTTCCTCTTAGCAGTTCAGTTTGACCTCTGTCATTAGTATATTAGATTAGAGTATAATCTAATATACATGTATATATTATACACACAAAATATGCACTAATGTGGTCTATTAGGTTACTCTCTGCTGTACTTCTCTATGAACTCTCTGTGTAATTCTCTACGAAAACAGCTGTCATGTTTTATGAAAGTCCTTGTGCTCAGACTGGTGCCAGAAAGGGGACTTTTGCTTCGCACTGAGCTAGATTTGCCTACTCCTGAATTCCCTGGAAAGGCCAGGGGCTGCAATGGAATTGAGAGATAATTTCTCATTGAGGCATATGGGGGATTCTAGCTCAATATGAAAACTCTGCGATTGAGATTAACATGGATTTTTCACAAAAGGAGATGGATTAATTACCTACAAGTTCTTTTTTTGTAGTTTGGAATTTATTTGTGTATAAAGTTAGATTCAGTAATATAATAAACAAATTTAATCCAATCAATTGATGGCTGTCCAGTTTACTAGAGGCAACAGCTAGTCCTGATATAGCTTTTTCTTTATATCCTGAGTTATAGGAGTTCTGATGGTTGTCCTGTAATTTAGTGTAATTTTGCTATGGTTGTGGGAGGAGGTGAGCACATCATTTACCTATCCACCATCTTGACAAAAATCCACCTGTAAATTCTTAATTTTCTGTCTTAGTATCAGAGCTGAGTTGCATGAACATCATGCAAGTTGCTCTGTTAGTGTTTGTGGCTTTGCTTATATTTTCCACTGAAAGCATAGTGTGTCTTCATTATTGCTGAACTGAGCTTATTTCAGAAGAGTGGCAAACATTTTCTCTCATGAAGTGTATCCAAAAAACAATGAAAAAATCATAGAAAGAAATATGGTCTCCATCGTGGTTATTCTCTTGGGAAAGTGGATTCTGGTGTCCATGCTGCCTTCCAAATCCTGAAGCATATGGCCTATTGGATATTCTCAATTAATTTCATCCTCTTTTTAATTTTTTTAAGCTGATTTTTAGAGATGGGGTGTTCAGGATGACTGCACAGAGAAAATAAGGATGCCCTACCAAGTGACTTCCCTAAGAAACAGGACTATGTTGGAATATTTAAGTTCTGCCTTTCTTTTAAAAGATGTATCATTACTTTGTAGATGTGTTTACAGTGATATGATTGTATTACATATTTGAATTTAACTATAAATTTCCTATTTGTATCATATACCTATGAATTTCCATGTACCTATACAGGGAAAGATTTCTGGATAAATTAAAAAAGAAAGTGATCTGCCCCATTTCTTTTAGAAGTACTAAACTCTATGTTTTTTTTTCTAAGACAACAATGGACATGAAAAAATTTTTTCGTATTGTTCAAATAAGAGTTGGATTTGTTACTGTTGTTTCTACCTGGACCCATTCATGCTTTAAATCAGATATCAAGCACAAAGTTATTGAAATGACTGATTTGTGAGCCTTTCAGCCTTTTTTTTTCTTGTAGTAAATAATTTATCAGATGAGATGAATGTAAAGAAACAGTAATAAAAGTGACCAAAAAGCATATCCTATTTAATACTTTTAGGAATATGCTATTTTATTACTTTGGGGTAAAATGGAGAAGCAATAACCCACTTGCCCAGTGTAAAGAGTTAAGAACAATTCTAAATTCTTTATTTACTTTTATTGATCTGTTTCCATCATTTGATTTCTTTCCACACAACTTTCTTGTGCAGAAGTAAATGTCATCTCAACCTCAAGGTACATATAACAAAATTTATAATTTATTCATTGATCATAACATCTTGGAGGTGAAATACTGCCTGCTAGCCAACACCAGAATTGGTTGCAGCCAGTGCTAGGTTCTGGACGCATTAAAACAGACACACACATAAGATCTAGGTCCTTCCTTAAAGAATGGGAGTCTAGCCCTGACTGGTTTGGCTCAGTGGATAGAGCGTCGGCCTGCGGACTGAAGGGTCCGGGTTCGATTCCGGTCAAGGGCATGTACCTTGGTTATGGGCACATCCCCAGGAGGGGGTTGTGCAGGAGGCAGCTGATCGATGTTTCTCTCTTATTGATGTTTCTAACTCTTTATCCCTCTCCCTTCCTCTCTGTAAAAAATCAATAAAATATATTTTTAAAAAAAGAATGGGAGTCTAACTAGAGTTTCAATAACTTAATGATACTTTTAACAATTCCTGTTAAAGGCTTGTGGTAAACCTGTGGCTCTCTCATTCATAAACTCTTAGAATACTGAAACTCTGAGAAACCTTTCAGGGGGGACGTCAGTTAGTATGATGTGCTCATTTATTAACTACTGAGTATACAGCTAACATTGGCCAGGCATGGAGTTAATGTGGAATATACTGTCTCATGGGCATGGTTTTTGCCATCATGGAGCAAATGTGCTTGGAGATTAAAGGAATAATTATATTAGACATGACTTATGCTTCTTATTGATGAGACAATGTACGTTAAAATTCAGTTTTAAAATGTTTTTCAGGTTTAGAAAAGCATGTGGTGCCAAAGACCTGAAACTCTAAGGCAAGACGCAGTTCACTCTGAGGACTGGTTTGAATCTGGACGCCTCCTCCCACATGTGACAGCTAAGCTCCCATGTCAGGAAGGAGTGTGACCCAGCTCTGAAGGCGTCCGCTGACATGTTACTGAATTTCAGGGCCAGAACTCGGGCCTTAGAGATGTTTATGGTGACAAGTTTCCACGTGTGTTTTCCTGACTGTTGTATATTTTGGCCATTGTTTATACATGCAGCACATAGTGTGGGGGAGGGGAGGCGGAGAGTATACATGGCAAGAAAATTCACTAAAAGATTTTGATGTTAAAAATGACAGACTTGGGACCTGGAATCGCGTGGGAGGTGTGGGTAGTGAAGGGTTCACCAAGCCAGTCATTAACACGAAGGAAAAAAATCTGCTCAGATGTGTTCGTAGGCCTGAGGCTCGTCCTTCCACAAGCCCAGGGCACACCCAGCCCACATCCTTTGCGGGTCTCGAACAATCGGCGCTCTCAGAAGATGACACCCCCTCGCGGGTGCTGGGTCAGGAGGCGGGAGGGCTCCGGGCGCCTGAAGCAGCCTCTGCCAGGTCAGGGCCGTGACCGACGCGGACAGCGGGCTGGGCCCGTGGCAGCCGGACAGGTCTCCGGGGCTGCGCGTGGCGCCCGTGGCCATGAGCCGGCAGGTCTTAGGGAAGCGGGGCAGCGCCTAGGCTGGTCTGCATCACTCCTTCTTTTGTTCCCCTTAATCCTGTCCTTAAGCATCTGTCAGGGAGACAAGCTCCCCGTTGAGAGAGATTATGCGGAATCCGCCCGGCAGGCAGCGAGGTGGTAATGTAACTCTTGCCACATGCTCTGGACTTAGCTCCTTGCTGAGGGAAGTTTGGTAAATATCAAGAGACCAAAGAAGTCCAGAAAACTCCCAGAGGCAGCCTGAAACTGAGCTCCGCTTGTAGCGAATCCAGACCAAAGACCCCGAGTTGTGGAACTGTGTTTCTCATGCCAGACACTCCTCGGGAGTCTCAGGTAGCAAAGTGGAAACAGGAGTGTGGGCGGGAGAGCCGGGACAGCTGGAGGTCTGCTGGCAGGTGCCAGGGCCCCGCCAGGGCAGCGACTGAACAAAGTGGTTGCAATTCCTGCTCTTGTTTTATTTTCCTTTAAATGGCAGATCCAAAATTTAAATCTCTTCTTAAGTCACCCACTCCGCCTTGTCCAGAACCTTCTCTCGTGGTCAGAGATGAATCTCCAGGGGGAAGAGGGGCCCTGGGGTGGGTTACCTTGGAGTTTGCCTGCATTTTCTGCCGGCCTCTGACAGGGTTACCTTTTCCAATGTCATAATCATACGCAATTACTTTTTCTAAACATGGCGAGGGGTCAGAGTTGCTGTTGCCTTTACTAAGATTGCAGAACTTCTTAAGGTTGAGAGAGAATTCCCCTCGTGTGATAGAAAATTCCTGAGAGATTCCTCATTTATTGTTTTTTGGATGCAAAGACTCGAGCACAGTGTTTTAATTCTCATCGAATGCCTGGGTGTAGATGTAACTGCTCTTCCTCTCATAGTTTACCTCCACAGGCCACATTGCAGGCTGTGCTGGTCCCCATGCCCCGGTTTAAAGGTGGGGAACTTAGCTTGTCCATATTCTGGCAGTTGTTTTTAGATTTTATTTCACCCCAAACATCCAAATAGAAGTGTACATTTAAAAACACATGTAAAAATGCAATATAAAAGTACCTCCTCTAATTAATTTTATTAGGATAGCCTACAAATCCCAAATACATGTATAGAAATGAAAACTTGCAATCGCAGCCGATTTTTCTTTTCTTTTCTTTTTTTTTCTCAGGAGAATGGAATTCTTTGCT
>NW_005874800.1:0-7188 GCF_000147115.1 Myotis lucifugus
GCTGTTCCAGGCTCTAATAATCCAGGCCCCAGGAACCATTTTTCCATTGTGTCCCAAAGATTCAACAAAAATCCGGATGCCTTGAATTGAGTAACGAAGTTACAAACTCAGTAGGTAATGAAAAATCACATCTCTGATATAAATCTTTCAAAGATCTTTCTAAGATATGATTTCCATTTTGATCCTGTTTCTGGACAGAAAAATCAGCCCATGTCTGTATCTGCAAGGAAGCAGATGCAAAGGTGACGTCATTTGAGTTGGTTCAATGCCCTGGCATGTGTACTTCCAAGCTGATTGTGAATGTTCCAGGTAACAGACAACATGGTGGTTCTAGCTCATGTCCACATGGCCTGGAGGCCCATGTGCTCCAACACTTTTTGAAATAGTGTTGCTAAAATCCCAACACTGCTTCTCCTAAGAAACTGCAATGGATTCAGATATGAGAGCACAACTTCAAATATGGTAGCCTGGGAACAGGCGCACTGCTACCTATTGTCAGAATCAGAGTGGTTGGCTTTGCTCCAAGCTGTGCCCTTCACACACACCAATATTGTTAAAGAGAAGCTTTGTAAACAGAGAATTAGACTAATTCCTTAGGTGATAGATCTTTTCTACCTTCCTGTATAAGAAAATCCCTGCAACAAGTAATGTGGGTTTTTTTTTAAATATCAATGTGCCTTTTTATTTTTGTGTTTTCTTATTTATGACTTTTCATTTACTCCTCACCCAGAGGTATGCGTCAGACAGCAATTACAATGTGACCGCAAACAATTAAGATTTGGCTTCTCCTATCTCAGTTGAATTTTAAAGTCTACATCAATGGTGAAGACTGGAATTATCTTTAAAAGGGGGGGTTGTGTTCATTTTCTTATCATCTTTCTTTCATTTGAAATATGAAGAGGTAATTCTTACAATTTGATCACAGAATTTTACAAAATAGAATTCTTTCCCAATCAGGAAGAAAAAAAAAATAGTGGAAGTTCTGCCCAGTTCTGACAGATTGAGAAGAGTGAAAGAGGAGAGAGAGTTAAGGGAATGAGAAACTTGCCCAAACCTTGCCTGTCCAGGCCAAAATTATAAAGAAAAAAATGAAGTATATGTGATGGGAGGAAGGGAACCCTCAGAGTAGACAGGCCTCTATTTCACTACTCATTTGGACTCAAGGAAGAGAAAGGTATCCCTATAACTTCATAAGATAATTCCAAAAGAGTCAACCAAGAGGGAGCAATGACATGGTCAGATAAAGAGGGAAATTAGTGCTCAAGAGCTGCCATTAGCTCCAAAGTGACAGAAATAATTGGAAGGTCATGCATGTCACCTACGAGTGGGGGAGTGTGGTAGACAGCTTCTAAGGTGGGCCCCGTGATACCCACTTCTTGGTATGCACATCCTGGTAGAATCTCCTCCTTTTGGGTAACTTGCATCTAACCAAGAGAATGGAGTAATTGGAAGGGAATGTCACATCTGTGATTAGGTGCCTAACACTGTGATTTCTGTCTTGCTAATGGACTCTCTCTGTTGCTTTCTCAGCTTGCACACTTTAACGAAGAGGCTAACTTGGCTGTAATGAGGAAGCTAAAGGTAGCTGTAGCTGTCTGCCCAGGTTGCAATACCAGAATACCAGAGATTGAGTGTCTTAAGTAACAGAAAATTATTTTCTTACAGTTCTGGAGACTGGAGGTTTAAGATCTAGGTGTCATCAGGGTTGGTTTCTGGCGAGACCTCTCTCCTTGTGTTGCAGACGGTCACCATCTCACTGTGTTCTCACATGGTCTTTCCTCTGTGCACATGTGGGGGGAGAGAAGAAGAGAAAAAAAAAGAGAGAGAGAGAGATCTTTGGTGTCTCTCTTCTTATAAGGCAGGGGTCCTCAAACTTTTTAAACAGGGGGCCAGTTCACTGTCCCTCAGACCGTTGGAGGGCCGGACTATAATTAAAAAAAAACAACTGAACAAATTCCTATGCACACAGAGGCGGCAAAAACACCCAGCAGGCCGGATAAATGTTTTCAGCGGGCCGCATGTGGCCCGCAGGCCGTAGTTTGAGGTCCCCTGTTAAGGAAACCAGTCTTATTAGATTGGAGATCCACCACAATTACCTCCTTTAACCTTAATTATTTTCTTAAAAGCCCCATCTCCAAGTGCATACTGGGGTTTCGGGCTACAATATATGAATTGGGGGTAAGGGCACAATTCAGCCTATAACAGTAGCCTCTGGGCAAAAGCCAGTGAGAATGTGAGGTCATCAGTCCACCAGCTAATAAAGATCTAAATGCTGCCAACAACCAATGAGTGGCCTCGGAAGCAGATCCTTTCCCAGGTAAGAAAGCAGACCCTGGGCCACTACCTTGATTACAGACTCAAGAGTAACTGTGAAACAGAGGATACATGTCAGTCATGCCAAAATTCTTGAGCAACAGAAACTACAAGATGATAAATTTGTATTGTTTTAAACCACTCAGTTTTGTGCTAATTTGTTAGACAGCAATAGATGGCTAATATAGGGCAGTAGATGTTCTGAGAGCCAGCAACTCACCTGCTGAGGCCAGGAATCAGGCAACTACATAGCACAGGAATAGGGAGTGGTGCTGGTGAGAGGAAACCTCCTGTCCCTCCTCAGTGTGTTATGAAAGCAGAGAAGTTTAAGTGCAGTTGAGAAAGTGGGTTCAGCCCCGCTGGTGTGGTTCAGCGGTTGAGCATCCACCTATGAACCAGGAGGTGATGGTTTGATTCCTGGTCAGGGACATGCCCAGGTTGCCGGCTCAATCCCCAGTCGGGGGTGTGCAGGAAGCAGCCTATCAATATTCCTCTCTCATAGATGTTCCTATCTTTCTCTCCCTCTCCCTTCCTTTCTCTCTAAAAAAATCAATAAAAACATATTTTTTTAAAAAGAGCATAGGTTCTAAAGTCAGACAAATTTGAGCTCTTCTCCCTCTGAACCTTACCAGCAGTGTACATGCAAAGTGGTGAGTGAAAAACACAATGGCTTAATATCGCAAATGAATATTACAAATGTGCTGAGAAATAAATGACATACCAAGAATAAATTATTTAGCATATAAAAAGTGTTTGATTGACATTAGCTATTATTGTTAAGGTACAACTAGGGAGAGAGAGTAGGCCTGGTGCTTAAAACACATATTGAGTTTATGTGCCAAGAAATTTGCTATGCTGTACGTATAATATGCTATGTAAAACTCTAGTATATAAACTAGATATGGTCTTGCATCCTCTACATGATGATTCTGCTCCTAAATGGTTACTATTAGCCTCATTTTTGGAACAGGCATTTCAGAAATTGTAAGTAATTGACTACAGTCATATGGATCCCATGGGAATTTGGATCTAGGATTATGGGTCTTGGGAACCTTGGCCCTTTTTGTTGTATCATGTCTGAAAAATGATGATAAAACCCTACCAAACAACAACAACAAAATCTGTGGAGGTTACTCAGTACACTGCAGAGTTGTGTGCCAACCTCTTGCAAAACAGAAAATATAATGACAATAGGACACTCGATGGTTCAGACTGTTTTCAATTTGGATTGAATCCTTTTTGCTTTCATTTTGGCTAATGTGATGGCCACATCAGAAAGAGATTATCATTGGCTGCTTTAAAATGACTTTATTCAGTTTATTCGATTTACTTCACAAAAGAGAGAAGTAGGTTTATATTTCCCATCACTTATGAACAAAATAGGGTCATCAACCTTTGCATTGCATTGATTTGATTTTTGTTCACATCTTTCTCACATACTCTGTTAGTTGCAGCTGGATAATTTCTGCTTCCTGAAACTGATCAAATGTACATTAGGGAAGATGCTTTCTGAGGCAGAAATCAGAAACATGAAACCTTTTTCTTTCATATTAATAAGACCAGAAGTGGCTACTGAAATTGGCATGCTAACCTATTTCCATGCACTCTGGGGGACAAACCACACAGCTATGTGTATCTGTTTCTTAGGATTTCTCAATATGCTCTAAATGTTGCATCTGAAAAATACAATGGTCAGGTTCTACAAGAACATCAGTGAACTGTCAGGCACATCCCACAAAGATGACAGGAAGACAAAAAAAAAAAAAAAACGAGACCAGGGAGAAAAACACTAGATAAATAATGTCAGAGTCAAACGTGTTAAATAAGAAGAAGCTAGGAGCGAACAAGGAAAATGACAAACTATCCCAGTGAAGACACTTGCCGATGCTGTGTTTCTATTAAAGGCAGAAAATTGCCTGCTGAAATGACTCCCCAAAAAAGGAGATGAAAGAATTTCAAGGGATGCTTTGTTCTTCCCAGTCATTTGTTATCACTCCAAAATTCCAGTAAATATATTCAAGGATCTATTGGCCATGAATTCAGCCTTTAGATCCCTTGGGGGGTGGGAGGGTATTTGACATACAAAGTGATCAATTACGGTGAATGAAAAGCAGGGTGGCCTCAGCAATTCTCCAGTGCTCTGCTGGTTTCTTTCCGTCTTTCCAGGTTTAGCTGTTGTGTTGGGGCTTTTTGTTTTGGGGTGGGTTTTTGTTTTTTGTTTTTTTCCACTCTGCATCTTTTCTCTTTTCTTGTTCTTTATTGAGTTTAATTACAGTTATTGTTCATGGGCTATTGAGCTTAAAAATCATTTGCTGTCTTGTATATTTACCCTGTACTTGATTCATTCACAGCTGTTCATCACTGCCATGCCGTTCAGACTGGGGAGTGAAATCGCTTATCTCCACAGAGCAAAGAAAGCAGTTTCATTTATTCAAGGTCTGTAAAGAGAGAATAATAAAACTATTACAGTGGTAATTGTTCCATTCAATTTATTTAAATTTTCTTTTATGTACCAATAGTGTGGTATATTTTTTTATGACACCCCATTAACTATGGTCAGCAATTCCTGGAGATAGCGGGAAGAATGAAGCTGCACTTTTTCTAAAAGAGTGGGTCTACATCTGTTGGCCTCCCGTGGAGATATATTGGCATCTCTGCCTCAGTACTGATATCAATGGACTAGCTGCACCCTGTAGGCATAATGTGAATCATATCAAATAAGCTTTCTTGCCTTAAGAACTTTGCTGGAGCCCTGGCTGTTGTGTCTCAGTTAGTTGTGCATCACCCCATGAACCAAGAGGTTGCAGCTTCAATTCCTGGTTGGAGCACATGCTTGGGTTGCAGGCTGGATCCCCAGTAGGGGGCGTGGAGGAGGGACAAAGGGGCCAAATGGTGTTTCTCTCTACCACTGATGTTTCCCTAGTCCTCTCCCTCTCCTTTCTAAATTCAATTAAAAAAAATGTTTTAAGAATTTTGCTGGAGCCCTAACCGGTTTGGCTCAGTGGATAGAGCGTCAGCCTGAGGACTCAAGGGTCCCAGGTTCGATTCTGGTCAAGGGCATGTACAT
Organism: Myotis lucifugus; assembly: GCF_000147115.1. Classification (NCBI taxonomy): domain Eukaryota; kingdom Metazoa; phylum Chordata; class Mammalia; order Chiroptera; family Vespertilionidae; genus Myotis; species Myotis lucifugus. The sequence continues at coordinate 5,381 of NW_005874800.1, forward strand.
TGGTTGCAAGCACATCCCCAGTAGGGGGTGTGTACGAGGCAGCTGATAGATGTTTCTCTCTCATCGATGTTTCTAACTCTCTATCCCTCTCCCTTCCTCTCTATAAAAAATCAATCAAACATATTTTTTAAAAAAAAGAATTTTGCTGAAGTGCCTGGCATTTCCACATTTTAACTTTCTACTTTGTGTGAAGATATTGTCTTGAAGTGATAATTTTTATATTGTAAAATGTTACATAGGAGAAGCAATATATTCGCTATCCCAGCATTTGGAATTTGCTTATGAAATTACAGAGTTGTAATCTTCCTCCTTTCAGGATGAAGCAACTGTTCTCAAGCATTGGTTAGTAGTCTGTGAGAGCAGAATTTCCCCTGAGCTGCCCAGAGCACTCTTCTTAAGGTTTGGCTTGCCAACTTCCTCTCCTTACCAGTAAGGTCACCAGCTAATCCATCCCTACAATACACAGTTTGAAGGTTGTTATTGAAAAAATATTTGAAAGAATCATAATATAGATCACCTACTGTAACTTTTCTTTATTTAGTCGTGAAAAAGCATGAGACTTAGAGGTTTTAAATGAATTGAAGGCTTGGTCAAATTTTCATGGCTTATTAAAAACTTCAAGAAAGAAAATATATAGAAATAATTAACTGTTAATATGGCATTTATCTTGGAAGCATGTGCCAATTCAACATGGCCCACACCATGTTGGGGCTTTGTTGGGACAAACGTCAAAATCTGAGGTCCTAAATAAAACACAGAAGTTTGAATCACAGACCATAAACACAAATTATACAGAACAGTAAATGTGTTTATATAATTTTAAAAAGAGAGGTTATAAAAAGTAATTTAAAGACGCAAAAGCAATAAAACACCAATGGGCCAATTTGATAAACAGAATTTCTTAGAATGAGAAGTGTGCAAAAATGCAATGAATTGGCTAAACAGCAAATTAGATGCAAATCAAGAGTTTGTTAATAAACTGGAATATAGAAATAATCATGTTCAAAGAATGTAACAGAAGGAAAAATGATAGAAAATAGGAAAGTTGGGAAACAAGAAGGAGAGAGGAGCAAGTCTATCTATTGCATGACTAATTGAAATTACAGAGAGAAGAGAGAAAAGGGGGGAAGGGAACTATTTGAAGAGATATATAGAGTTTTAAAGACATAAATGTTAAGGTTAAGGAAATGCAATGACTATCTAACTTTATAAATACCGAAAAAAAGAAACCTACATTTATTTGTACCATAATAGAACTACAGAATACTAAAGAAAAAGAAAAGGCCTTAAAATAGTCAAAGACATAAATAGTAAAACTATAAATATCTGGCAATTTTACCACTAACTTCATACTAAATGCTAGAAAGCAGTGGAGTGTATCTTCAAAATGCAATCCAGAACAATATACCTATCAAAAGTTTCTTTCAAGAATAGTGGAAAATAAAGACAATTTTAAACATAAAAATTAGTTGAGAGCCCTGGCAAGTTAGTCTCAGTGGATGGAGTGTTGGCCTGCAGATTGAAAGGTCCTGGGTTCGATTCCAGTCGGGGGCACATGCCCAGATTGTGGGCTAGGTCCCCAGTGGGGAGCGTGCGGGAGGCAATTGATTGATGATTCTCTCTCATCATTGATGTTTCTCTCTCTCTCCCTCTCCTTTCCTCTCTGAAATCAATAAAAATATATTTTTTTAAATTACTTGAGAATGTAGATGACCAATATGGTAGGTAAAATTCCAGTAGCATCCACGGATATGGAGGCTAAGGTGAGTTAGGACTCTGATTTTTATTTACTCATTCAACAAATAAAT
>NW_005874800.1:7288-14317 GCF_000147115.1 Myotis lucifugus
CACAATAAATATCAATAAACTTAATTCAATGGGGATCCAATGAAGGGTTACTTTTAAGCAGGAGTATGACCTATTCTAGATTTGTATGTAAGAAAAATCTGCAGTATGAATATTTCAAGTTTGAGTAATACTAGAGGCACAATGCATAGGAGGCTATTAAAAAAAAACCTAGTAATAGATGATATTTTAGGGCAAAGGGGATAAATGGAAGGTTTTGAAATATACTTAGAAGATACATCATTAACAAAATCTATACTAATAAAAGGGTAATATGCTAATTAGACCAGATAGACCTGACATCTTCTGGTCGTTCATTCCTCTTTCCGGACAAAGCCATGGTGGTGGGGGCCAAGGCAGAGGCGGTTAGGGGCGATCAGACTGGCAGGGGAGGGCAGGTAGGGGTGATCAGGCCAGCAGGCAGAGGCAGTTAGGGGTGATCAGGCAGGCAGGCAGAGGGGTTAGGGGCGATCAGGCAGGCAGGTGAGCGGTTAGGAGCTAGCAGTCCGGATTGTGAGAGGGATGTCCGACTGCCGGGATTGGGCCTAAACCAGCAGTCAGACATCCCCCAAGGGGTCCCGGATTGGAGAGGGTGCAGGTCAGGCTGAGGGACACCTCCCCCACCCCCGTGCACAAATTTCGTGCACTGGGCCTCTAGTAGATAATAAAAAAGGACATATGGGTTTGCCATCATAGTTTATCCTGTGCAAACAATTTTTCTCTCAATTAAGGATTCATGGCGTGCTTTCAGTCAAATCTCCTAGAGTTTATTCATAATGTACAGAAGTCTTTACCACGAACCATTTGCCAGAGGCGATCTCTTTTATACTACATTAGCATAGGCGATTCCTCCCTTGTGGAATGTTTCTGAAAATCTTATTAATTTACGTGTAGGTAATATTCTCATTTTAGCCATCTCCTGTAATAACATTAATTAGCATCCAAGAACAAGCCCTTGTAGTCTATACAATTTGACTCAGGTTTTTTTGCTGTTTTATTAGCATTTTTGACCTTGCCTCCACAATAGAACTGCTCAATAAAAGAAAAGCAAGCTTATCTTCTCAGACCCACTGCCTTCCTGGTATCTGTTCTGAGCACAGCTGTGTGTACCAAGGAGTCAACACTATTCCATTTTTCACTCCTTTTCTATCTGGCTTTTGGGTATTCTATAAAGCATATTGTTCTTCATTCCCAGCTGACTGAATTGTGCTACTCACAAAATCTCTTTGCATTTACCTTGTGCCAGAAATGATGTGCTAGCCAAGTGTTATAGGTCATTTTGTATCTCTTTAAACAAAAAGAAAGAAATTCTTCTCCTGCTTATGTGCTTAGGAAATAACTTGTCTCAAATATGGGCAAAGTCCTTAGGATAAAGAGAAACTATAAAGGCAAATAAAAGACACCAGTAAAATGAGGCTTGCCTAAACGTAAGAGCTAGGCTTACCTATATGAGTGTGGAATCACAATAAAGTTGAATGCTGTCTACATACCCATCTAGTCCTAATGCTCATATATTCAACACTTATTTTTTCAAAATCAAATCCTGTGGTCATAAAACTCCTGCTTGAATAAGTCCCCCCAAAGCATCTTGCTGCTTAATGCTTGATCAGGTATTTAAACAGCTCCTTTTCTCTTTTGCCTACTTAGATGGAGTCCTTGAAGACAAACATACACAAATTTAGCATCCTTCTCCATCCAACCCCAAACAAGGCATCTAAAATTTTAAGAGCACCATTCCCATTAGTATGTGAAGTCTGAGATTAGTTGCTTTGTTATCAGCTTACGTATGCGGTGGCCCTTGGCATCAGCCCAAAGCAGCTGAGTACTTCAGAAGTTCAGGATTCCCCTAACATTTCATGTCCTTCTCCAGAACCATGACTGGACTTGCCCCTGATTGCTCAAAAAGAGTTCCAGCCCTGGCCGGGTAGCTCAGTTGGTTAGAGCATCATCCCAATATGCCAAGGTTGTGGGTTCGATCTCTGGTCAGGGCACATAAAACAAGCAACCAATAAATGCATAAATAAGTGCAACAACAAATTGATCTCTCTCTCTCTCTCTCTCTCTCTCTCTCTCTCTCTCTCTCTCTCCCCCTCTCTTCCTCCCTCCCTCTCAAATAAACAAATAAAAAATAAAAATAAAGAGTTCCAATCTCATATAAGGGTAGAAGCTTTTCCTAAGTCCAGACTCATTTACATGGAATCCTAAAATTTCAGCTTTTCACAGATCCTTGATTCTGGAAGGCTAAATTTTGTCTTGATGCCACAAGATTAACATAATGTGGCTTATTTAGCTAACCTCTATCTGACTTCAATTTTCTCCATTCTAATATGGAAGCAAACCAACTTATTTTGTTCCCCTTAAGATAAGATGTCTCTGAGTAAACATAATCCGGTTTCTCCTAAGAAGAAAAAACTAAACTATGCCTTTGCTCTGAATAACTTAACATCTATTAATGCAACATAAAGAATATTAAGTTTCCTGGAAGCGACATCATGCTGTTAGTTTTTGAATTTACAAAACGTAGCAGTATGGTAGTGGGTATTTCTTAACTGATAGTAAGTTTTTTCGTGTAATTAGGTAGAGTCTCTTTCTATGGGTTTTCATGTAGGTTGGTTTTTTGAACCCAGAAATTTCCAGCTATTCATAATACATTTTATTTTATTTTATATTTTATTATTCTTTTTTATTTAGATACTTTCAAAAATGTTTTGCTCCTAAACTGTGTTATTTATATCTTAATGTGTCATCTGAAAATCTAATAATTGTATCTTCCATAGGCTCATTTGAATCATTGATTAAATTTAGTACTAAATGTAACCAAGGACAAAGCCTATCTTTTTCCACAAAAGTCCTCCTTTGATGCTGAAAACGGTTTGGCTCAGTGGATAGAGCATCGGCCTGCGGACTGAAGAGTTCCGGGTTCGATTCTGGTCAAGGGCATGTACCTGGGTTGCGGGCACATCCCCAGTGGGGGATGTGCAGGAGGCAGCTGATCGATGTTTCTCTCTCATCGATGTTTCTGACTCTCTATCTCTCTCCCTTCCTCTCTGTAAAAAATCAATAAAATATATTAAAAAAAAAGTCCTCCTTTGAGGGTTTTTTCAATCTAATATTTATCATTTTGGAGTCATCATAATTCAATGAATTGCAGATTACAAATCTATCGCACAGCTTTCCCAACTTATTTCAAGGCTAAAATAAGATGCCTTACTAAATATCTGGAGTTCTTTGAAGACTCATCCCTATTTTACAAATAAAGAATTGAAGCTCAATGAAAATGAGATAATATTTGCTCTTTTCCTATTGTCTAGAAGATCTACTATTCTTTAAAATGTCTTTAAAAATCAAGAGGGATTCAATTCTTTATTCAATAACCATAAGACCAGTGTTCAGTTACTATGTTAAACAGCCTCTTCAACTTCACTAAAGTACCCTAGGATACAACTCTTTTGAAAATAGCAGCACGCTATCCTATGACATTCCCACAGGACTGTGTAACTAAGATCAAGGACTTTGTTCTCCTCACCTCTTCATCCCTAGTGCATAACAGAGTCTAAAAAATAGTAGACATTAAATAAACATTTGCCAAAAGAAAAGCTGCTATTTCTTTTTTTTACCAATACGAGACCTTAAGTCTGTCTTAACTGTACTTGCTCTGCCATTTTGAACTTAAAGCTAATTCTCTTTGGCAGAAGAAATAGAAACAAAATAAGAATCACATAGACTCATATTCTTCACCTAATCTCTTTTATTTCCTGCTCCATGCTAAAGGCCTGGCCTTTCTTGATTCTTAAATACTTATGAGGTCTTATTGATTGGTCTTTGCAATTATTTTATGAACTAGCTTTAGTACTATTACATTTTTAAAATGTATTTGTATTTATTTCAGAGAGGAAGGAAGATAGAGAGAGAGATAGACGCATCATTGATGGGAGAGAATCATTGATTGGCTGATTCCTGCATGCCCCCTATTGGGGACTGAGTCTGCAACCTGGCCATGTGCCCTGACTGGGAATGGAGCAGTGACCTCCTGGTTCATAGTTTGACACTCAACCACTGAGCCACACAATATAACTGTTGTTAATATTATTTTATTTTTATAGATGAGATTAGGAGAGTTCAAATGACTTGCCCAAGACCTTACAGAGGCCACCATAAATAGTCCACATTCAAATGATATATTTTGTAACCCCAAATCTGAACTCTTCCCACAATATTATGCAACTTATAGCTAACTAATCATAACTGAGATACATAATTCCACTTGCATAACAATTGAACCATTAATACCTACTTTGAATAAGGGAGAGCAGAAAATAGGAGATGTGAGCTCCCATAACTAGAAAGTAAATAATCAAAGAATCAGGGAGTTTGATTACAACATTGCGACATACATAGGACCCATAACTCAATACAACCCACTGTGGTTCAGCCGTGCTGACAAGCCCTGTGAGGAAGTGGATTCACACTTTTTATTGCCTGCTCTTCCAGAAAATGACTCCAGCATGAAGAATTGGCCTCCATGCATAACTCAATAGAGATGAGGTCCAACCATAAAATAATAAGGTCAGTTATCAGCTTGAAGAGGGCAAGTGAAAAACTGTGGTCAGGAAACATTCCCACGAATCAGGACCCAAGGATTCCAGAAACAAATAGGAAACAAAATGCATGGTGGGATCACATTCAGGAGCAGACGTTGTTGGATGCCTGAGAAGAACTCTTATTATGTGATAGACGTGTGGCTACTGGGCAGTCTATCTAAGAACATAAGGGAGGAGCGAAAAAAGTAAAGTGTGATGGAGGAAATAAATATTTGAGATCACTGCCCTAACCGGTTTGGCTCAGCGGATAGAGCATCAGCCTGCAGACTGAAGGGTCCCAGGTTCGATTCCAGTCAAGAGCATGTACCTTGGTTGTGGGCACATCCCCAGTAGGGGGCGTGCAGGAGGCAGCTGATCGATGTTTCTAATGCTCTATCCCTCTCCCTTCTTCTCTGTAAAAAAATCAATAAAATATATATATTTTTTTAAAAAAAAGGTAAAACCCTAAAATATTAGAGGTTACTTCTATGCAAGAAAAACCAAACAGACTAATTCATTCAATTATTTCATAAACTGAGATATGGGAAGCTATCATTTACTTAAAGCTACCCCATCCCATACCTGTCCAGTTTGCAGCAGAGACATACATACATACATACATACATACATACATACATAAATAAATAAATAAAACTCTTAAGGTTCCATGAAGAACATTTTTAGTCCTAACACAAGGCCAGGTACCATGACTCTAACATCCTTAATGAAATAGGACTGACAGTGAAAAACCATCCGTGTTTTTCCATTTGCACATGGAGAAGTACATCATCATATCTTTCCCCCCAAATATTTTGAAATGCATTTTCTTTTTTTGTACAAGAGAAAGTGTGAATGAACAGGTAATGAATTTCAGGAGGAAAAATAATGGGATTAACATTCTCTTAGAAGTGACTGAGAATATCAAGAGAGAATATTTTTATTTCTTTAAGCAGAGGGTGTATATAATATTCATCTAGTATATGGGCTATATATATATTTACAAATGATTTCTATCCAATTAAAATACTAACCAATTCATCGATATGATCCAAAAGAATACCCATTCTCTAGTCCACCCCCAGTTTTCTTTTTCTGGAAAAAGAAAACTAGGCAAGTTTCAAAAAAGCTGAGTCCCGACATAATGTATAATTATTCACACCATTTATTTATCAGAAGTTAGATCCAAATGCAATGTACCTACCCACCAGCTGCCAAAAGTGATTGACACATTGGTAATTACAATACAATTTTAAAGGGAATATAGTAACAGACTGACATCTGGAAATTTGAAATCTAAATACTTCTGTGAGTCTCTAGTGAAGATGTGTCTCGATTCACATTTCTGTCATGCCTTCTTTATACGATTTTTAAAGTCACTTTCCATTTTTAAAGGCAGCCTTGCTAAATCTGCTGTCACTGCAGTTTGGTTCCCGTGGGTTCAGGAATGGTGTTAGTCCACTGGTTTATGGTACAGCAGACCCCATTGTTTAGAGAAGAAATGATAAGCTAGATTGACTCATGAGAACAAAAAATAATAATTAAATAATATTTGATTATGTTTTTATTCTAATGTGTATTAATTAAAGAAACTCTGATATAACTTCTGATAAATACATGTTAAAAGATCGCATATGGCCCTGTTTTTATGCCAGAAATACTGCTTGAGCATGATTGAGGAAGATTATTTAGTGAAAAAAAAATTACCAATAGCATAGATGATATTTTAAATGAATAGATATTATACAGAGAAATCTATAATGACAGCAATCTCATTTTCTAAGGCCACTGCCCCTGACTAAATAATCAGATATTGAATGTTTTAAAAAATTCTTGTGGCACACTGGTTGAAAAGCACTGGTTTAAGGGGATGTGATATTACTTCTACTTCACACAAGCATCCTATTATGGTTTTAACAATGGCAAAGTTAATGGGAGAAGGAATTTACATATAAGTGATGAGCCATTTATTCTAGTGGACATTTTTATGAAGGTCCTGATTTTTAAAATGATTATATTCTCAATTGCTTGTTTTTTGCAATGAACATTCTCAACCAGGAGAGAGAAATAGAGCTGTCAAGTTCAAATGTTTGTTATAGAGATTTGGCCCAAAATAACTTTGGAGAAACTTTGTTAAGAGTCATAGCTCAGTAAAAACTGAACTTCCATTTGACCCAGTGATCCCACTTCTAGGAATATATCTTAAAAATCCCAAAACACCAATCAGAAAGAATATATGCACTCCTATGTTTAAAATATAGCTAAACCTTTCTACACATCCCTTCCATTTATCCTGAAGATTTATCCATTCAAGAGGCAGATCCCTCCACAGTTCTGTGCCTTTTTAAGCAATTCAAAAAGCAGCCTTGGCAAGAGATTTAGTTAGAAATCACCATTCCCCCAAACCTTTAAAAAGGCTCAAGGTAGAATGAGCCAATGAATGATAGACATGATT
>NW_005874801.1:0-14216 GCF_000147115.1 Myotis lucifugus
ATGCCCTGTGGCTGGAACTCCCTGTTTTTCTTAACTTGCCAGGAGCGGTTTCATTGGACACTAACCTGTAAATGTGCCACTATTTCTCCAAACTCAGAACATGTAACGAATATCTCCCCTTCTATCACCCTCCCTTTAAAAATATATAATCATCATCCAGGGGGGATTATTTCAAAATAGTCCTTCAAAATCCTTAATTCTACAAATGAGAAACTAGATTCTTCATGTAAATCAAACAGTTTATTTATCTTATTTTGAACAAAGATACAGAAATTGAGGGTACATATCAGCAAACTGTGTGGGGCCACTGCAGCCACGGTTGTATTTGGCTCCAAAATGCAGGCTTTATTTTTCTCACCTTTTCCCAGGCCCAAGGACCCAGCTTCTTCTAATTGTCCACAGAGAACCCACAGACCTCCTTTAACTGGTTCAACTTCTGGGACTCTCTCCAACTCTTTCATAGAACGAGTACATTATGTAGCTAACACTTAGGTACGCATAGTTTGCTGAGGTCAGTGGCATCTGTTCACTAAAGGCAAATCCATGTCTTTACCTTGTACAGTATTCAGAACGAAGAGGTTGGCACTTATCAGACACTTTTTGATGTGACTGGGGATTCTAACACTTCCTAGAAGATTTAAGAAAGACTCAGCATTTGTTGCTTCCACAAATTCTGACACGTGAGGGGATTCACAGGCTCCCAACCAATTCTGAAACTCCATGGTACCAATTCAATTTCTTTCGATGTGAATATTCTCAAGTTTCCTTCTTTTTTTCTTTACGGTGAAAGTTTTAGGAAGTTTATATGAATTAATAAAAATCCTGAGCTCTATGAAGCCAATCTAGCTTTGAAGATGCTTTTATTGATCTTTCAGGTAAATCTACTGTGAATGTGATGAGCCAAGCCCAGATCACCAACTTCAAACAGAATTAGAGGTACCTGTAGAGAGTTATGCTGGCAGATGGGCTTTTACTAAAGCCAGCAGAGCAGAGGTGAGGATTAAAAAAAAAAAAAAGTTGCTTAATTAACATTTTAGCTGTGTTGTAGGTTGAGTGATTGAAGGCAGCTTATTAAATTCTCCCTGCTGCATCCTGGAGGGTGCAGTTTTCTTGCTTTTCTATTTTGCAGATGTGATCAATGTGTTTCTAATATCCAAGCACATTAGCATAGGGAAGATTTTTAACATGCTGGGGTTCTTTTTATATTCATTCTTATGAGTCAGTTACGTGGCTTGAAGATATCAAACAATTTTTACTACAGCCAATGCAGTGGGAAGATATTTTCTCAGTCCTCACTTCTTAGAAACAGAGAGCATTTCTCAACCACTAAACGAAGTATTTTCATTCCTTATTTTGCATATAGATGACGGGAACAATAACATGATTATCCATCCCTTTCATCTCCAAAATTTAGTCTTATATCCACTTGGAAGAGCGGTGACCATTCCGAAATGTTTCCATTTGCCCAAACAGTTTCAGCTCACATGTAGTGGGAATCTAGAGGCATAAGCCGTTGGTGTTACTGTCATTTGGTCTTTTTTCTTTGCCGAGACCTAATTTGAATCTGCATGCATCAAATAAGCCATGAAGTTTCTTGTAAATTCCGTATGAATAAAACTTTGCCGATCATGCTAGATCACAACACCCCAGTGGAAATCTCAGCCCAGGGATACCATATATGTCATGGTGCTAAGCACAAGGGCCTTGAATCCAGAGCACATGGATATGGAACCTCATCTTGACCTCAAGCCATAGTGTGTGACCTTGGGCTACTCACTTTATCCTCCCTCTGTCTGAATTTCCTTATCTGTAAAATGCAGATAATGATAGTAACAACTTCCTCTTTTATTTTTTCCCTACAGAGCAATTCTTACAGCATATCCTTGGGGAAAAAAAATTGCTTCTAGTTAACATTGCAGCTAGCTTAATCTGTGCCTGTTATCTTGGCCAAGCCAATGGCAGGAAGAATTTTACGTTCTCATTACAAGGTAAATCTTAATTTCTCAATATAAAAATAGACAGGATATCAATAAAAATTACATTTTAAAAAGAAAAGTTGTGCATCACCTAGATTCAAATATTACCTACTTATGGTGAGTCTTGTTTCATCTACTTCTACTCCCTCTCCCTGTTAGCATGGACACTGCATTATTTAATCTGTAGTTATTTTAATATGTCCTTTTAAAAGATAAAAACTCTGTTCAAAAATTAAAATAACCACAAAATATTATAATACCTAAAAATAATAATGTCTTAATATTTTCAAATATCCAGTTAATGCTCAATGTCCCATCATGTTATATTTTTTTGAATCAGGATTCAAATAAGGCCCACAAATAGCAATTAAGTAACATAAATCTCCTTTAATGTATAGCTTTCTTTCTTCATCTCATTTACATTTCACCAGAGGCCTGGTACACGAAATTCATTTCATGCACTGGGCGGGGGAGGGGTCCCTCAGCCCGGCCTGTGCCCTCTCACAGTCCGGGAACACTCAGAGGATATCTGACTGACTCACTGGGAGGGGGCCTAAACCAGCTGTCGGACATTCTTAGCGCTGCCACAGAGGCAGGAGAGTCTCCTGCCACCGCCACTGCACTCACCAGCCATGAGCCCAGCTTCTGGCTGAGTGACACTCCCCCTGTGGGAATGCACTGACCACCAGAGGGCAGCCCCTGTGTTGAGCGGGATCGGGCCTAAACTGGCTCTCCGACATCCCCCAAGGGGTCCTGGATTGCGAGAGAGTGCAGGCCAGGCCAAGGGACCCCACAGGTGCAATATTGAGGTGGAGGAAGGACGTGGGAGGTTGGCCAGCCAAAGAGGGACAGCGAGAAGCCTCCAGGGCGTGTCTGGCCCATCTTGCTCAGTCTAGATCTGCCAGTCCCCTGCAGCAAGCTAACCTACTGGTTGGAGCGTCTGCCCCCTGGTGGTCAGTGCACATCATAGCTAGTGGTTGAGTGGCCTTAGCATATCATTAGGATATTACACTTTGATTGCTTGAACAGATGACCGGACGACTGGACATTTAGCATATTAAGCTTTTATTATATAGGATTATACTTATTGACAAAATTAGGTGCTTATTCTATAGATTTTCTAAGTCTGGATTTTTCTGATTGCATCCTGTGAAACTTTTAATTTATTTTTTAAATGTATTCCCCTGATTTCTACATTTCTTATAAATCTGTAGTTAGACCTAAAAGTTTGATGATATTTAAGAATGATATCTTTGGTAAGGATATTCCCCGCTCTAGGGGGCTTGTGATATCTAATTGTCTCTTTTTCTATGATGTTAGCAACTATTGTACAATACTTAGGCCCATTAATTCATTAGGGGTTACAAAATGTTGATATTTAAATTTTATCATTTATTCCTCATTTATTAGGTAATATACTTCTATAAAGAAAAATGGTCCCCATTTACCATCTACCATTCACTTATATAGAAAAGGCAAAATAAATGCTCAATTCTATCATCTGTTTATCAACTTTCAAAACTCTCCACCCTCTAATGATGACTAATTATTTTTTAATATATACTAAGAACTCATGGATTTAAACATACTTGATGTGTTTAAATCTACTAAAGATTTTACCTTTATTGATGCTCAAACTGCCCCATGTTTGGCTAGTGGAAGCCTTTCATGGCATCTCCTGAGTCTTTTTACTGAAACCTAGAAGTCTTTGATAGTTTTCTTGGTATCTGCCACAATAAAATATTGAGGATTATCTTGTAAAATTTTATCCCAGATTTAGAATCACCCATATCTCTAAAGAATTATTTTTCCTTTCAGTAAGAAGCAGTATCATTGACAGAATACTTCACTATAATTTCTTTCCTTCTTTTTAAAGTGTACCATTTGAACATTGCAACATCATTGCACTTTATCATTAAATATTTTAGTACACATCTTCTACAAACAAGAACAAAAAGCATAAAAGCACTATGACCTAAGAATCAGTAATTGTTACATAATAACACTTAATATTTAGTCCATATTTAAATTTCTCCAATTCTCCAAATTTTATTTTTGTATAACTGCTTTCTTCTGACCAGAACCAGGATCCAACCTACATTAGAATAATGCAATTCATTCTATCTGTTTAGTCTCTCATAATCTACAATAGTCTCGCTCTTTTTTTGCTTATTTTTATGTTATTAACTCTCTCAAGAGCCCAGTTTTCCACCTTTTTGGATTTTGGATTGCTTAATGATGACATTCTGTTTCAAATTTTGACCCTTCAAGAAAATTCTCACCCTGAGCTATTGTGGCTAGCCATACATCTAAAACCTGGAGCAATACTGATTTTTATTTCTGTGTAGAAAGTACATTTGAATTTCAGGAATATTTTAAGTTATTGACATAGGATTATTTGCTTTTTATGAGGCACAGAATATTTTAAAATCCATAATCCCTGATTTTTATATAATGACTTATTTTACAGAATATCATGGGGGGAAAAAGAATATTCTTCTTGATGATTTAGACAAGAGCTTAACCCCGTGAAGATCCATATATAAAACACTACTGCCCTAATTATGATCAGTACCAAAGCTCTTGGTAGATATTAAATCATAGTTACAGAAGACGTTACAATGCCAGCAATCAGGGTCCCCTTTATTTCCAAACTATCTCTAATATTTTAATTATGTAATGATTATTTTAGTTATATATGCTTTTCTTCCTTCCAAAATCTCAGAAAACTTTTCCTAATAGATCTCCTGAGCTTCCTTCCCTCCTTCTATTATGAAAAACAAAAAGATCTTGATTTTAGTTTATTCTAACCTACATAGTAAGACCATATACTTGCATTTTTTTTCAATACCTCTTAAAGCAGGGGTAGTGAACCTTTTTTCTGCCAAGGGCCATTTGGATATTTATAACATCTTTCACGGGCCATATAAAATTATCAACTTAAAAATTAGCCTGCTATATTTGGTCAAACATTTAATTAACTCACCCTTAATGCCTTGGCAGGGCCAGACCAAATGATTCTGTGGGCCTTATACGGCCTGAGGACTGGACGTTACCCACCCCTGTCTTAAATCAATTTTTTCCCAATTATTCCTGGTAAGAATTACCCAAGAAGCTTCATAATTTTACAGATGACTGGAATCCACCCCAAGGGAGGGACCTGAGAACAGATATTTTGAATAAGTCCCCTAGGTCATGCCTATAGGCAAGTCTGGGGAATACTGTCCCTGTGTGTAGCCCCTAAAAAAACAAAAACAAAAAAGGTCTCTGGTATGACACAGGGGTTCCAATCCAGACTTCTGAAACCACACTGCCTAGATACAGATTTCGTCCATACTCCTTTCCAACAGAGAGACATGATTTAGTCTCCTGACCTCTGCATTCTATTCTGTATAATGATGAAAAAAATAGTACCTACCTCACAGGTGAGAATCAAGCATGATACCCATATTAAGTACTTAACGTAACCTCAGTAAATGTACTCATTCATTATTATGCATACTATTGCATTGTAGGCCAGTGGGATCCTAAAGTTAAAAATCTTAATGCATGAATTTTTCACAGGTCTTCATAATATATGCTTGAAATAGATTTGAATTTAAAGAAAGTGCTTTTTCTCCCATTTAAGATTTTGAAACATTTCGCCTCTTTTTTTCTTTTAAAGGAAAACATTGGAAGGACTCGGTCACCAAGTTTTCTTCCCATGAGAAGACTCAACTATATTTTTGTCTTGCTGTGGCGCTTGTAACATTTTTAGCTATAATTTACCTTAAGAATTGCATCCCTTTCTAAAAGGACACACTGCTTGCCCAGGTAACTAGTTGTATATTGATGGAATTTTACCCCTTTAAAAATATATATCCCATAGTAGAGATAATCATCTTTAAATATATGAAGAACAAGAATAAGATATGAAGCCACTGAGGGAAAAAGGATTTGCTCCCCTGGGCCACTCCACTGGAGGTAGGAACCTTCAAAGACAACATAGAAGTCCATAGTAAATAGAGTATTATTAAAGAAACATGGCAATAACAAAAGGTTATTTTATTCTTGGAGTCAGAACTAGGTTAGAGTTCATCCTCCCCATCTTTATTTGTATATTTTAGATCAGAAGAAAGTGCCTTGTTATTCTTGCCTTCACCATAACAGGACTGTTGGAGAGCCAGTTTTTATTTATAATAGAAGAAGAAATTTAAAATTTTTATTTTTCATGGGTCTCTTAGAATTTAGCCTACAAAGTGATACAGGTTACCAGGGGATCTTGCTAAATGCAGGTTCTTATCCAGTTGGTATGGAGTGGGGTCTTCCTATACTGCTCCAGGAATGGCACTTTGAAAACCAAGACCTTGAATAAGTAGTTTTCTTTCCATTATAGGAATATTGTGGGTCAACAAAACTGATTCTGATCCTTGACAAATGCTTCAATTCTACCATGAATATGGACCCATGTGCAGGGAATCAGATGTAGCCTGTCTTGTTTGGCTTTGCTTTTTTTTTTTTTTTTTAGAGGTAATTGTCTACTGAGAAAACACAATCTAAAAATATACACCAGGAAATCATTCCTTGACATAAGAGCATCTCACTGCTTATCCCAAATCATTAGTAGAGATATAAGAGATGAGAATCCAGAGTTTGTCCACAAATAGGCATAGGTTCCAAATTTGTACTCATACATTGTAGAACTTGAAACCCTGGCCAAGACACAGACATAAAACCAATTCAATATTGGGTAATACAACAGGGCGTGGGCAGGCAAAAGGGAACTTGATAACCACCTAAATGATCCTGCATAACCAAAGCTATCTAAAAGGGGCTTTAAAAGAAGGGTCTTGAAGTATTTCAAAGAGCTAAAGGATGAAATAAAACCCAGGGAACAGGTGATTGAGAAAAAAGACTGATATTTAAAAGAATTAAATAAAATCCCAAGAAATTTAAAAAATGAAGTAGAAATGAAAAAGTTAGTATTTTTGTTTTTGTAAAATGGAAATTACTGGAGTAGCTTTATTAGTTGACGGGAATGATCCAAGAAAGTGGAAGATAGTAATTTCCCAGGAGAGCAGAAAAGCTGAGCATGCAGAATTCCTGTTTAGGACAAAGCAGGTGGGCTGCAGAACACAAGAGGAGAGGTTGCTCTCCTTTCACCTGCTTTTGAAAGGAAGAGGAACACTTTCTTAATGTAACAGGAGAGAAGAATGAGGAGATGCCTGTGGAAGCAGTGAGGTTGGTGGATTTTGTGGTAGAAAATAAAGGAGTTCTTATCTAATGGCTTCTTTTTCTTTCCTGAAGTATGGCATAGAGGTAGTCTCCAATGAGAATGAGTAGAAGGGATGTGTGTGATGATGAAGGAGGCTAGAGAAGAAATGAAATAGTGTTTTCAACAAATGAGAAATATAGCTTTCTAATAAACACATGATTACAAGAAATTATTGAATACTCATGTGAGGTTTTTTTAAAAATATAAATTGATTTTATGGATTACATAGTATTTTATTGTATGAAATAAACCATAATTTAAATGCCTCTCCATGTTAAATATTTAGTGTGGTTCTAAATTTTTGTTAGTACACCTAACACTATAACAAATGTCTTCACATAAAATAAATCTTTGTGCTTGTCTCAGGTCATTTTCTTAGGTAAATTTATCTAAAAATTGAATTATTGGGTTAAAAGTATTGACAGTTAAGGCCTTTGATGTTGCCAGATAGTTTTTCAGTAAAGGGATTAGCATTCCCCCTTTTCTGAGAGGTTCCAACAATATGCCCCATGGTGGTCAGTGCGTGTCATAGCTACCAGTTGGATGGTTGGACAGTTGGATGGTTGAAGGGTCCGCCAGCAGCTTAGGCTTTTATATATATAGATAATCTTTAGCTCTAGAAGCAGGACTGCTGGACTATAGAGAATGTAAATAGCATATGAAATCAGGCACCCTTGGTGTACATGGTACATTCTTGATCTTAAAATGCAATAGTGAGCATGTTTAAAAACCTTGAATGGATTCCCATTGCTATAAATTTAAGACATAAAATCCTTCCTCTTGTTCTCTACAGCCCAATAGTAATAGATTTACATTTCTCCATGGATGACAAATGTTCTGCCCTAACAGTGGGCAAAATGTCCCTTCCAAGAACAAAGGAGTAGGGAGGAGCCTTAGATTACTCAGGTCCAGCTCCTGGGTCAACCTCAGACACATCCTCTCAGTGACCTTCTCCAAATGGATCCCATGTGCTTTTTTTAATGCCTAATAAGTTTTATCAACTCTGAGCTAGAAAGAATAGTTTCTCTTCTCTGTTGTATATTTCACTTAGGCCCCAAGAGAGATCCTGACCACCAAACCCTCTCTCTCACAAAAGTCCACTTTATTCACATTGGTGAACAGCATATAGTAAAAAGAAAGCAGGAGCTCTGAATAAGGGTTGACCTAACGGTCCACCTCCCATTCTTTTGACATCTGATTAAGTATATGGACTCACCTTTGTCTTCGTGTCAGAGGAAATTCTGAAGAGCACCTATACTCCCTGATGCAGAGAGACATTTTTGGCATAAAATACTTTTTAACATTTCTATGGACTTTTCTGAAATATCTAGAAATGTTAATTTCTGGTCAGCCCCCATTGGAATCATATAGTCAGGAACGAGGAGCCAGTGCCTCCTTAAGCTCTCCTTGAACGCCTTTAAGGGCACATGTTCCTTTAAGTTCTGCAAGAGACACAGCTTTAAGTAAAAGTGATTCTCCCTTGTCATAACTTTGGATTTAGTTTCATCAGCTACTTCTAATTATAGACTTTTTGTTAAAATAGATTTGGCTTTAAATAATGCAGTATTCTAAGTATGCTATAAGACTGTGATTTACCTACACATTCTTACATCTATTTTATAAGGACACTCAACCAGCAGACACTTACCCTGGTAGAGTAGTGAACCTTCTTAAACATGTTTAATTACTAATAAATTGAACTAAATCCAAACTATTGACAAATTTCCAAAAATAACAGGACATTAAGGACTAATAGTAACTGAGCCAGAGATTTACTATTAGCTGAAAAGATCAATTCTAACAGTAAAAAAAAAAAACAAATACCAAAAAAACAGCCCAACTCTTCAGAACTCAGTGCTTAGAAGCAGGTTCCTCCTGAGCTAGAGTGTATATAGTCTAAGTGACCATGCTGAAAGTACAGACCACGATCGGGCCCACAACCTGAGTATGTGCCCTGACCAGGAATGGAACCGGTGACCTTTCTGTGCAGGGGACGATGCTCAACCAATTAAGCCATATGGGCCAAGGCTACATTGATTCTTTTTATGATGACTTTCACTTCTCATGGCTCAGCGAGAATACTTTTTTTAAGCCACAATTTCATTGTCATTTGTTTCCAGTCAAAACAAGGTTATTAAGTAGTTAATTTAAATTTATTTTTATTAGCAACTTTCAGTAAAACAACTTTAACACTGGAATAAGTGCTTTATTTTCTATTAATAAAAGTGAATTTTGACCAAAAAAAAAAAAGTAGTAAACGTGCCATATATTAACTATATTGATCACTGGGTGATCTATTGTTTTTGCCTCTTTCTATCTTTTTGTATTCCCAGATTTTCTGTTACACACATGAATTACCATAAAATCAGGGGGAAATACATTATTAAAGGAAAGAGAGGATAATTGTCATTGTGCCTCTCTACAGGCTTGTTTACTTCTGCCTTTAAGCCCACAGGCAGTGATTCAATCTAACTCTGCCTTTTTTCAGCGCCTCGTACACCTTGGAATCTAATTAAATGTTACCTCATTTAAAAAACAAAAACTTTGTTCTTTCATGCCCATTTTGCTTTGCTTTGCACCAAGTAACTAGTCTTCTACAGTTATGTACAAACATACCTAAGATAGATAAATTCAAATATCTCTTCAAATGTTCTATGACATGAAATCATCACAACAGAAATCTGAATTAGTATAATTTTAAAGCCTACTATTATGTGCCAAAAATGTGAATTATTGATCTTTCCTTTTTCTGCATTGTTGAGTAAAATCCTATGAAAATCCTCTGATTTATTTTACATTAAACCATGATCTTTGTTGGTAGCATATGTGTGTGTGTTGGTGGGGGGGGGGGCGGTATTTTGGTCACATATTTTATCCTCATAAATCCACTAGTGGCTTACAATTTTTAAGACCTCCTCAGTGGATAGAGGGCATGATTATTATTTTATGGCATGAGAGAAAAGTTCTTAGAAGACTATGTTTTTAAGAGAATACTTTTAACAAAATATTAACACAGGAGATCATTTTAAAGCAAATTGTGTTTTAAATAACTTTTTAAATAATATTTTAAATAAAACAAAGCTGTTTTTACTTTTAGCTGGTTAATTAATGCACTTGTGCTTCAGTTTCTTCAGCAATAAATGAGAATAACAGAAATAGTCCTACCTACTATTTTGGTATCTGTGAAGGTAAATTAGAACCATAAAAAATAGATATAAAAGCTTTTGGAAAAAAATAGTACGTATTACCATCATCATTTATAAAACTAGAAGGAAACTTAGAGATTTTTCCAGTCCCCAATTTTAGGTAAGAAAATTGAAGAACTAAGAGGTGATGTGACTTGCTTAATTTCTGATGACTCCCAGGAAAATCTAGGCCAACTTCAGAAATCATGGAAATCAAGTTTTATCTTTTATTCAATAAAATCATTTGTGAAATATACTAAGGGGATGTGCTACATACTATTAACAAAGCAAACCAGAAATTGGCCTTTGACTTAATCAATATCAAATTTAAAAACTATGTGATAATGTCTTCATAATTCTAAAAAGAGTTTTAATTGCCGAAACCGGTTTGGCTCAGTGGATAGAGTGTCGGCCTGCGGACTGAAAGGTCCCAGGTTTGATTCCGGTCAAGGGCATGTACCTGGGTTGCGGGCACATCCCCAGTGGGAGATGTGCAGGAGGCAGCTGATCGATGTTTCTCTCTCATCGATGTTTCTAACTATCTCTCTCCCTTCCTCTCTGTAAAAAATCAATAAAATATATTTTAAAAATAAAAAAAATAAAGAGTTTTAATTATTTGAATTCTATAGAAGACAACTGATCAATCAAATGTGAGAAATCAATACAGAGTTTTAGATACACAAAGACCCAGAAAATGTACTTTTCAATCAACAGTTCTTCAGAAAGCATACCTTGAAGAAATTGAAATGTGGAAATTAAACTGAAATGCGTGGTTTTCCTCTGAGTAGGATGCAAAGGTGACTTCCTTCCCAGGTCCTTGTCCAGGTGGATTTAAAGAATGAAGCCACGGACAAAAGGTGGTATAGGAAAAGGTGGAAATGTATTGAGAAATAAGCACAGACTCCCATGTGGGAAAGGGGGGAGACCCACTATAAACTTCTTTCTAAAGTTTATAAACCTCTTTCTAAAGTTTTTAAACCTCTTTCTAAGGTTTATAAGGGTTGTGGTTCTTTGTGTCCTGATATCCCCTCTGATTGGTCACTGTAGCAGCTTCAAGACTCAAACCCCACGTGGGGTCTTCCTCTTTTTCTCCCGCTCTTGTGGTAGAATTGTCTATTCCCTGTGAAAATCTGCTTTCCTCTTTCTCCCTTTTGTTTTTCTACTCCCTGTGGCTTTCCCCTTGTCTTCTGTGAATGAGTGTCTTCCTCTCCCCTTATTCTGTGAATGTAAGCCTTTTGTCAGAGAAAGACAAATACCATATTTTACTTACATGTGGAATATAATGAACAAAATAAACAAAATAGAAACAGACTCATAGATACAGAGACTGACAGCTATCAGAGGGGAGGGGGCTGAGGGGCTGGGTAAAATAGGTGATGGGATTAAGAAAAAAAAACCTCATAGACACAGATAACAGTATGGTGATTACCCGAGGGAAAGGGGGTAGGACAGGTAGAAGAGGGTAAGTGGGGGCTAAACGGTGAAGGAAGCAGAGTTGACTTAGGATGATGACTACACAATACAATACACAGATGATGTATTATAGAGTTGTACACCTAAAACCTATATAATTTTGTTAACCACTGTAACCCCAATAAATTCAATAAAAAGCATACCCTGGCCCAGATTTAACATATGACTAATGAATTAATTAATCAAAGGGAGCCTTTTCATTCATGAAATGTCTCTCTTTTATATTCTGATCATGAT
This sequence comes from Myotis lucifugus, assembly GCF_000147115.1. Taxonomy (NCBI): domain Eukaryota; kingdom Metazoa; phylum Chordata; class Mammalia; order Chiroptera; family Vespertilionidae; genus Myotis; species Myotis lucifugus. The sequence goes on from NW_005874801.1 coordinate 12,126, forward strand.
ATAGCTGATAATGACTTTTCCAACAGGAAATTTCAAGTTTTTTCATCAAAAATTTTAAGTTCCCAAAATTTTCAAGTTTTAAATCAAAATTTTCAGTTTTCCATCTATAAATTTCAAGTTCTCCATCAAAATGGAATACTTCTCTCCAACCCCCCAATTTTTCTTTCTCTACCACAGTAGAGTAGAAAGGCTAGCATATAAGCAGCTGTTAACCTATTTCCTCTGTACTAGTAACAATAATGTAAATAATATTTTTTGATCTTCTGATTTCTAGAAACAACATATAACAAATTATAGATTTTTAATTATGGTTAATGATTACAATGTAATCAATTTTGACATATAAGACTAGGGAGGATAAAAATTAGTGTTGGAATGGAAGATGAAAGCTGAAAGAAATGTCAGAAGTGCTAATATCTTCACTTCAAAGTAGATAATCAAGGAATACTGCCTATAATTGACCAAATATGAAATGCCGGGCCTCTAGTCCTATCTAATAAAGAAGGGATATGCTAATTGACCCTCCTGCTGTGGCAAAGATGGAGGTGCCCACAGCCAATAAGGAGGGAATATGCTAATTGACCGCCACACCCTCAAAGATGGCGGCGCCCACAGCCCCCCAGGGCTGGCCCTAGGCACAGGTAACCAGGGCCGGCTGAGGCTTTCCCTGATCGCCGGGTCAGCTCCCGCCCCTGAGGGCTTCCAGACTGTGAGAGGGGGCAGGCCGGACTGAGGGACGCCCCCCTCAAGTGCATGAATTTTCATGCACTAGGCCTCTAGTATAGACATAATAGTGCTTGAGATATATAGATGTCAGAATATATAGCTAAAAAGTTTTAAAAGGTGTCTCCTTTTTCAAATGGCACTGTGGGGCAGGAGATGTGCTTTTCCTTATAGGTCCACCTGTACTCTATGATCTTTTTAAACTATGTGTAAGAATCATTTTTGAACTATTATGGTAATTTTTTACTTACTTAAAAAAGATGAAAATGTTCCATTCTGGTATCATCAGGGTCCACATTGGTGCCAGATCATTGAAGTATCATTGACTAATGCCAGTTCCAAAACCACAGATGTAATCAGGAAGATTTCCCCAAAGAAAAGGTAAACATCAGGATTAAAAGCTAAGACTCCACAGCCCCACTGTGCCTTCCAACACTGGCTCCTCCTGAATCAGAGCTGACTATGGTACATTTCCCAGCACCCCTTGCAAATAGGTGTGGCTGTGCGATTTTAGTTCTGTTGGAGAAATACAAACAAAACTGATGTTAGTCATTTCCAGACTGTGTCCTTAAAAGGAATAAACTTCCTTTGTCCTCATAATCTTCCCTTTGCAAGAATTGGTTCCAGGGATGGAAGCCATATTTTGAGGATGACAAAGACTTTACTGGGCTTAGACTCTCTAAGTCTATTCTGTTATGTGAGAGAGAAATTCACTCCTGAATTGTTTAAGCCACTGTATATTTGTATTTCCCTTATAGCAGTTTAGATTACATCCTAATTAATGTCCCTTGTCTTCCCTGCCAGGCTTATATTTCATTCAGTTTGTGTAGGTGTTTTTTTTCTTCTGGATTAACTGAATTAATTACCCTGTCAAGTGTCAAGTTCTGCTTGTCTATTGACAGATCCATATATAATTTTATCAGTATCCACGGATTTATTTGCAGTTTCATACAAGTACTGTAATGTAGGTTCTTAGTTCAGTTTTAGTCAATTGCTTTTCCTGATTGCTTTATTCATGTTAAAAGCATCACGCCTTTGATAAAACACATTTTTAATTGGAAATTGAATGTACTATAAACTTGTTCTGATAAAAAAACAAAACACATTTTAAAACATTTCCAAACTGAATTGCATTGCACACCAATGTAATATATGAAGTTTCCCCTTGTCTTTACCTGGTTTTCTTCTTTCATTCGAAAACCCTAGAAAAAAATTATTGGAGACTGAAATAGTTTCCTAGTGGGGTACACAGGCCTCAATTCAGATTTTCCATTAAGGGACTCACTTGCCAATTCCCATTCATCTTTAATATTGTGAGGTTCCGGCTTTTGTGACTATAAGTATTTATACACAGTGGCAAACAGCTAC